>NC_056730.1:617915155-618175155 GCF_019279795.1 Protopterus annectens
CCTAACAGAAACAGAAGAATGATAAAGCAAATGCCAGCTTGCCTCTTTCGCTGTTAGCTTCTGAAATTTGGTACCAAGACAAGAAGCATCATGCTGTTAATATGTGGTAGTGACACTGAAAAGCATATAATTACAGAGGTGGGGCCTGCCTATTCATTCACAGCAACCCATTGTATCCCTGCCTAAACAAGATAAGCAGCATTTCAATGGGGTTTGGGCATATTCAAGGCAAGAAAAAAATAGCAGTCAGCTGCACTGTGATGGCCGAATGCACCAGGCCTAGCTCAGATTCCAGGACAGTGCATGGTTTAGTAGTTGCTGTGCTTTCTTCCCAATCAGCATGGGGTTATGCTATCGAATGATCCCTTATATGGAGGTACAGAAGAAGAAGAATGCTTCAGTGGTTATGAAAAGGACTGTGAGGTCAATGGTGGTTGACCCTTACAGTTAGTCTGATTGGAGATCAGTGGCGGCTGGTGACTTCAAATCACAGGGGGGCTGCAGGAGACAGCTGAATGGGTGGGGTCAATGGGAAGGGGTGTGACCAACTAGAAAGGGGAGGAGCTATGCTCAAAACCACAAAAACTAACTTTAATTAAATACGCTGCCCTGGGTGGCAAACCATCATTATGAAAGTCCAATCAAGACAAAAATAAGTGTAGACGAATAAAAATATTTCAATGCATTGGCTGCATGACAGCTTACTTAATATCTAGATGGAAACAAAAGGCTGTGAGGCATGAAAAAATAAATTACTTTTTAAATACATTACTGGAATGCCAGTCAAAATCAAGTATAAGAAAAACCAGAAGCACTCAACTCAAACCACTTCTCCTTGCACTGCAGTTCTAATTATAATTTATATTCAGCTTTATTAAAGTACCAAGTAACATGCTGAAAGTAGAAATCTCTGTGATGCCCCCACTTGTAAAAATGTTTCTTATCCAAAAAAGACCTGCTGCCTGACAACTTGTTTCATGGGGAAAACATGATCAAAGTAAAAAATGAAAAGCAAACAAGAAACAAGCTCAAGATACATTGCTTAAAGGATTACTGTACAGGTTATGGACCACACATGATTGACATTCTGTTTAGTTTACGGGTAAAGTCTGTAGAGATGACTGGAAGTCTCCAACAAGTGTAATGAGCTTTTTAAAATAATGGAATCCTGTCCTTTAATACCCAAGGCTTATACATTATGTAGTCAAGTATTCTCTGCATGGCAAAAACAGAAAGGCTTTCAATGTTGGCAATTCTTTAACAGTATGCTTATTAAAGCTTACTTGCATCTTACGATCTCAGACAAGCTTACCTTATGGTCATTAAAGCATTGCTACTTAAACACAGAGCAACAGGCACTTTGAGTAATTTGCATAAATCTGAGTAATAAGCATAAATCAACAGTACAAAAATATGACAGAAACCAGACCATTCTGCAAAATCAAGGACAGATGAAAAGCCACTGTAGTACTTGTGTCTACCTTGGATGGGGGGGGGGGCACACTGCATAACTACTCCTTGCCTTGCTTGGACACATCCAGAGTCACTACATGGGGGAGTGGGGTGCAAGTATGTCACAATTTGAAATGTCTCTGGCTGACTGTGAGGGCCCTGACACATTTGTCATACCTCTCAACCTCAAGAGCAAGAAATCTGGACAAAGCCATACACAGAAGTGGGACAAAGGCCCAAAAATAAGGACAATTTTTAAATATTGCTCTAATAAACTTAGAAAGATAATAGAATAGGTCTTGCATTAGTATGAATTTTCTGAAGGGTATAAAATCTGAAGCTATAAAAGCTGAAACTCAAATGTCTGTCATTTTCTAACTTCAGTCTTTAGTGATTTGTCAGTAATTTGCCAAAAAACACAATTTTATGAAAAATGGACCAAAAATGTGATGCAAAAATATAAAATAGCCACACAATACAGCTGGGAACCTGTCAAAGAAGGGACACTTTAATATTAGTACTGCTACCTTGAGCAGCTGACAAAACTAAAAGAATCTACATGCATTTCAAGTAATCTATAACTTTGATAATTACAGTTATTTCTTAATTGTAAACCCTCCATGTTTTCTTCCAAAATTGCTATTTTGCGGAGGGATTATTAGGGGGAAGAGCAACATTTTGAGCCAAAATCGGGGACAGTTGAGAGGTTGGCTATGCCTAATTCTATAAAGCAATTTATTTGCATGTACCTCTCAACCTGTTAATGCAGTAAATCTGAACAAGGCCAAATATATTGGGGGCACATATAAACAGTACTAAAAATTGCTCTTGTATAAATTGAGACAGTTGATAGAACAGCTCCTACTTTAACATGCGTTTTCTGAAGGTTATGAAGTCTGAAACTCTGTGTATCATTATTTAGTGACTTAATTCCTAAATGATTTGCCAGAAAACTACAATTTTTTTGAAGAACAAACCAAAAATAAGAAGCAAAAATCTATTCATTCTTTGAAAATCTGGACATTTGGGAGGTATAGTTCAGCTAGGCCTGTCTGAGTTTGCTGCCCTCCCCCCCCCCCCCCTGACAAAATCATGGTTGAATGGAGCCTCTGCAGCCATTCCAATGAACCATTACTTGGCTATTTCACTCCATTTACCATAAACACTAATGTGCATACTGCTTTACTTCTATGATGAGTTGGACTTCATTTGAAAGTTTTATTTTGTATTTTACAGCACAAACACTAAGTCATCTGCTAAACAAAGCAATGCAGTCTCACAATGAAAACTTAGCATTAAAACTTCTCTGCCCTTGAAACTCACATTCATTGAAACAGCATTGAAACCCACATTCAAAGAAAATACATTTTGCCAGTGGCAGATAAAGATTAATTTTGGGCTGTTTTCAAATCATAGGCCCCTTGCATATGAAACATACATGTGCTCATTGATACACCTTCCTCATTGTACTAAATTATATTCCTTGTACAATACAGTACAGTTGTTAGAGGGTGTTTTAAATTTGTTTTGAACATTTTTCCAGTAAGCAATGAAACAAAACGTATGCACCCATAATGGCAAAACTGCCCAGTTCAGAACATTTATCATAAAAAAATCTACTCAGACTTCCACAGTCCACCATTATTAGTAAATATGCACAATTCTACAGTCCACCATTATTAGTAAATATGCACAATTCTACAGTCCACCATTATCAGTAAATATGCACAATTCTACAGTCTACCTTTATCAGTAAATATGCACAATTCTACAGTCCATTATCAGTAAATATGCACAATTTCTGAAGTAAAAGTCATCTAAATAATTCCACATTAAAGAAATCTGTAACTAATGAAGAGGTTGCTGCTAGCAATCACCTTTATATTTCATGGTTTCATCGAAAAATAAAGTGTCTGTTGCCCCTCAGGAATAAATTGCCTATATTACATTAAAAAATGATAAGCTAGTAATAATATTGCAAGAGGAAATGGATGGCAAACTGATAACAGACTCATAGTTAGTATCTTCACCAAGGAGAACATTCTCAGTACGGCAGCATCCACCCCTTGTGGGAGTAGAACCCACAGCCTTCTGCATCAAAAGCAAGTACACAACCTGTTGTGCTATTAACAAGGCAAAACACGAAACTTCTGCTCCCCTGCAGCTCTCAGCTCCTTGTAAAATCTACTCAATACTCAACTGCATCTCAACTTCGCAGCACAAGAAAACTGGAAAAAGCCAAAATGTATTGGGTGGGGGGTCAAAAACCCAAAAACCAGGGACACATTAAACATTGCTTGTATAATCTTGGAAAGTTGCTAGAATAAAATGCTGTGTTACCACCATACATTTTACTGCCAAGGTCCCTGAGCAAAACAGTCAGAGCAACATACCACTACGCCAAATCAGCTGCTTTGTAAAAGAGAGGAAGACTGAAACTTAAATGGCTATCATTTAGTGAATTCAGTTCTCACCATAGCTGTCAACCTCTTAGTACAAAACACCTGGACAAACCCAGTAATGAGGGAATACAGTCCTCAAACATATTCAGTGAATTCAGTTCTTGCCATAACTGTCAACCTTAGCACAAAAACCTGGACGAAGCCAATAATGGGGGAATACAGTCCCAAAAATAGGGACAAATTTCAAATATTCATCTTATAAACTTAGAAAATTGCTAGAAAAAAAGGTTGTGTTACTATGTATTCTGAAGAACATGAAGTCTGAAATTCAAATGCCTGTCAATTTTACTGCTGACAGAACAAAAACAATTTTCAGCAGAGACTCAGGGATTAATACTGCAGACACGTCTTTGTAAAATGACAGGGCACCAGAGCAAATCCACACAAACACAGGGAGGAGATGCAGACTCCACACAGAAGGCACCCCAGCCAAGAATCAAACCAGAAAACCTATAGCTGTGAGGCAATAATACTACCACTGCACCATCAAATATGCAAGGAATTAAACATTCAGAAACCTGAAGTCTGAAATTCAAATGCCTGTCAATTTTATTTAACATTTGTTAATCAGGACAGTCTGACTTGGAACAAAAAAACAATTTTCAGCAGAGGCCCAGGAAGAAATAATGCAGACATGTCTTTGTAACATGGGAGGACACAAAAGCAAACCCACACAAACACAGGGAGAAGATACAGACCCCACAAAGAAGGCACCCTAGCCAAGAATCAAACCTGAGAGCCTACAGCTGTGAGGCAACAATGCTACCACTGCACCATCAAATATCAAGCATTGCAATATTTACAAACCACAGATATTATGAGGAACAGATCAGATCAAATATGAGGCAAAAATCTGCATTTTTTTTACAAATGGTGGTGGGTAGTGAATTCAGGTCTTTAACACCTGCATACAAGGTACAGGGTTCAAGCCTGAGGTATTCCCTACCACACACACACATACACACACCTGTAGTAACAAACCACAAAAACTAAATATACTGTACTGGGTGCCAAACTGCCATTATGAGAGTCCAATCAAGACAAAATGAAGCGTAGAAGAATAAAAATATTTCAATGCATTGGCTGCATGACATCTTAATATCTAGATGGAAACAAAAAAGGTTGTGAGGCATGAAAAAATAAATTACTTTTTTTTAAATACATTAATGGAATGCCAGTCAAAATCAAGTATAAGAAAAAGAAGCAGCACTCAATTCAAACCACTTCTTGCACTGCAGTTCTAATTATAATTTATATTCAGCTTTATTAAAGTAACAAGTAACATGCTGAAAGTAGAAATCTCTGATGCCCCCACTTGTAAAAATGTTCCTTATCCAAAAAAAGACCTGCTGCCTGACATCTACTTGTTTCATGGGGAAAATATGATCAAAGTAAAAAATGAAAAGCAAACAAGAAATAAGCTCAAGATACATTGCTTAAAAGGATTACTGTACAGGTTATGGGCCATGCGATTGGCATTCGGTTTACGGGTAAAGCTTGCAGAGATGACTGGAAGTCTTCAAGTGTAATGAGACTCTTAATGTAATTCTGTCCTTTATTACAAATACTGGCATATGCATTTCAATACCCAAGGCTTATACATTATCTAGTTAAGTATTCTCTACATGGCAACAGAAAGGCTTTCAATGTTGGCAATTCTTTAACAGTATGCTTATTAAAGCTTACTTGCATCTTGCAATCTCAGCCAAGCTTACCTGATGGTCATTAATGTATTGCTACTTAAACACAGAGCAACAGGCACTTTGAGTAATAAGCATAAATCAACAGTACAAAAAATATGCAGAAACCAGACCATTCTGTAAAAATCAAGGACAGATGAAAAGCCACTCTAGTACTTGTGTCTACCTTGGATGGGTGGGATTCTCTGCACATTTACACTGCATAACTACTCCTTGCCTTGCTTCGACACATCCAGAGTCACTACATGGGGGAGTGGGGTGCAACAAGTATATCACAGTTTGAAATGTCTCTGGCTGACTTGTGATGGCCCTGACACATTTGTCATACCTCTCAACCTCAGAGCAAGAAATCTGGACAAAGCCATACAAAGAAATGGGACAGAGGCCCAAACATAAGGACAATTTTTAAAATATTGCTCTTATAAACTTAGAAAGCTAATAGAGGTATTGCATTAGTATGAATTTTCTGAATGGTATGAAATCTGAAATTCAAATGTCTGTCATTATTTTCTAACTTCAGTCTTTAATTATTTGTCACTAATTTGCCAAAAAAACACAATTTTATGAAAAATGGACCAAAAATGTGATGTAAAAATATAAAATAGCAACAGAATACAGCTAGGAACCTGTCAAAGAAGGGACACTTTAATATTAGTACTGCTAACTTGATCAGCTGACAAAATAAAATAATCTACATGCATTTCTGAAATAAAAGTAATCAGATTATTACAGTTATTTTTTAATTATAAACCCTCCATGTTTTCTTCCAAAATTGCTATTTTGTGGAGGGATCATTAGGGGAAGAGCAACATTTTGAGCCAAAATCAGGGACAGTTGAGAGGTTTGGCTATGCCTAATTCTATAAAGCAATTTATTTGCATGTACCTCTCAACCTGTTAATGCAGTAAATCTGGACAAGGCCAAATATATTGAGGGAACATATAAACAGTACTAAAATATGCTCTTGTATAAACTGGGACAGTTGATAGAACAGGTCTTATTTCAGCATGCATTTTTCTGAAGGTTATAAAGTCTGAAACTAGTGTGTCATTATTTAATGACTTAATTCCTAAATGATTTGCCAGAAAACCACAAATTTTGATGAACAAACCAAAAATAAGAAGCAAAAAAATCTATTCATTCTTTGAAAATCTGGACAGTTGGGAGGTATAGTTCAGTTGGGGCTGTCTAAGTTTGCCGCCCTTCCCCCTCACAAAACCATGGTCGAATGGAGCCTCCCCCTGCAGCCATTCCAATGATCCATTACTTTGCTATTTCACTCCATTTACCATAAACACTAATATGCATACTGATTTACTTCTATGATGATTTGAACTTCATTTGAAAGTTTTATTTTGCATTTTACAGCACAGACACTAAGACATCTGCTAAACAAACTTGGCATTAAAACTTCTCTGCCCTTGAAACTCACATTCATTGAAACAACATTAAAACCCACATTCAAAGAAAAATACATTTTACCCGTGGCAGATAAAAATTAATTCTGGGCTGCTTTTAAATCATAGGCCTCTTGCATATGAAACATACATGTGCTCTTTGATACACCTTCCTATTGCTTTGAACATTTTTCCAGTAAACAATTAAACAAAACTGCTCAATTCAGAACATTTCTATCATAAAAGTCTACTCAAACTTCTACAGTCCACTATTATCAGTAAATATGCACAATTCTACAGTCCACCATTATCAGTAAATAATATGCACAATCTCTGAAGTAGTAAAAAAGTCATCTAAATAATTCCATGTTAAATAAATCTGTAACTAATGAAGAGGTTGCTGCTAGCAATCACCTTTATATTTCATGGCTTCACTGAAAAATAAAGTGCCTGATGCCCCTGAGGAATAAATTGCCTAAATTACATTAAAAATAAGCTAGTAATATTGCAATAGGAAATGAATGGCAAACTGATAACAGGCTCATAGTTAGTATCTTAACTTTCAGTACAGTAGCATTCACCCCTTATGGGAGTAGAACCAACAACCTTCTGCATTAAAAGCAAGTACACAACCTATTGTGCTATTAGCAATGTGAGCCAACTTAGCATAATCAGCACTAAACTTCTCTTCCCCTGCAGCTCTCAGCTCCTTGTAAAATCTACGCAATACTCAACTACATCTCAACTTCACAGCACAAGAAGTCAGGAAAAAGCCAAATTTATTGGGGTGGGTCAAAAGGGCAAAAACCAGGGACACATTAAACATTGCTTGTATAATCTTGGAAAGCTGCTAGAATAAAATGCTGTGTTACCACCATACATTTTACTGCCAAGGTCCCTGTGCAAAATAGTCAGAACAACATACCACTATGCCAAATCACCTGCTTTGTGAAAGAAAAATGCTTTGTTACCACAGTACATTTTACTGCCAAGGTCCCTGTGCAAAACAGTCAAGAGCAACATACCACTATGCCAAATCAGCTGCTTTGTGAAAGAGAGGAAGACTGAAACTTAAATGGCTATCATTTAATGAATTCAGTTCTCACCATAGCTGTCAACCTCTTAGCACAAAACACCTGGACAAACCCAGTAATGAGGGAATACAGCCCTCAAACATATTCAGTGAATTCAGTTCTTGCCATAGCTGTCAACCATAGCACAAAAAACCTGGACAAAGCCAATAACAGGGTATTATAGTCCCAAAAATAAGGACAAATTTCAAATAGTCATAAACTTAAAACATTGCTATAATAAAAGGTTGTGTTACTATATATTTATTGCTGGAATAAAAAGTTGTTTTACTATGTATTTTCTGAAGAATATGAAGTCTGAAATTCAAATGCCTGTCAATTTTACTTCTGACGGAACAAAAACAATTTTCAGCAGAGGCCCAGGGAGAAATACTGTAGACACATGTCTTTGTAAAATGGCAGGACACCAGAGCAAATCCACACAAACACAGGGATAAGATTCAGACTCCACACAGAAGGCACTCCAGCCAAGAATCAAACCAGAAAATCTATAGCTGTGAGGCAACAATACTGCCACTGCACCATCAAATATGTAAGGAAGTAAACATTCAGACCTGAAGTCTGAAATTTAAATGCCTGTCAATTTGTTAATCAGGACAGTCTGACTTGGAACAAAAAAAAACAATTCTCAGCAGAGGCCCAGGAAGAAATAATGCAGACATGTCTTTGTAACATGGGAGGGCACAAAAGCAAACCCACACAAACACAGGGAGAAGATACAGACCCCCCCCCACAAAGAAGGCACCCCATCCAAGAACCAAACCCAAGAACCTACAGCTGTGAGGCATCAGTACTACCACTGCACCATCAAATTTCAAGCATTGCAATATTTAAAAACCACAGATATTATGAGGAATAGATCAGATCAAATATGAGGCAAAAATCTGCAATTTTTTTACAAATGGTGGTGGGTAGGGAATTCAGGTCTTTAACACCTGCATGCAAGGTACAGGGTTCAAGCTTGAGGTATTCCCTACCACACCACCACGAGTCTGATCACCAGTACATCCCACCTGGGGCATTTACACACACACACACACACACACACACACCCTACCCCTGTCCACTTACCTGGTCTTGTAGTAAATCCACATCCCTGTCCGCAAAACCACCATACATCCAGTAAGTAAATCCTGACGAGACTGCAGCAGAAATCCTGTGCAAATCCGACCCTACCTGTCGCGAGATCTTCCCCTGCAGCAAACTCCAATCCAATTCAGATCCTTCCCCTGACTGCCGACATTGCAGTCCAACCCCGACGCGTTTCCCCAGCGAGTTCCCAGGTAGTCTATGCAGTGTAAAACTGCATAGACTTGTGGGAGCACTCCTGTCCATGATTCTCAATCAGGACTGCTGTGCGCATGCTTCATGCGCTAGACTGTCTCAGAAGCAGTGCGCATGCGCAAAATTTTAAATATTTTTTTCTTTTTAGTTTTTATTTTATCAGTAGTTTGAAGTTGAGGGGGCTGCAGTCCGGCAGTCCGATAGCACGGGCCGCCCCTGCTGAAGATGTAATATCTAATATAAAAATTGTATTTGACTTTGTCCTACCATAATAATCAATGAATATACACATTGGTCAACAATGCATATGGCTTGACAGTTGTGTGATAAAGTATGATCCCCAAGAAAGGGAAATATATCCCTTCCTCATTGATCATGTGATCTTTGAGTTAATAGCTATAATTTACAGGGAGTGTGGTGGCACAGACAAGCCATGCTGCAAGAAACACTTTGATTTAGTTCATGGGTTCATAGGAGGTTACTAGGCTATTGGCCCTAGGGCCTTTATAAGCCTAGCCATTTTACACCCTTGTTCTCTTATTGACCAAGTTGTATGGTCTATATTTGCAGCATAAGTCTATGAACAGCACCAATTGCCCTTATCCAAGAGGGACATAGGTGACATCCCCGGGGTAAATGTATTGTCTCCCATCCAGTTGTCTAAGTTACACTTAAATAGGGTTATTGAAGATCTCTGTTTTACATGAACTGGGAGTTTGTTGCAGAGGAGTGGCAACCTCTGGGAGACATATCTGTCTCTCTCTAGCATGTTCTGTTAATTTCGCAGGCTAGGTTAAGATCCTTGGAGCGTGTGAATGTTGTCCCATTTGACTTGCAGATATACAGCATTTCCATTAGAGCAGGGTCCGAGACTGCTCTGTAGGCCAGAGACAAGTCATCTCTCAGCAGCCTATAAGATACAGAGTACAGTGACAGGACATGCAGTCTGTTCATGTAGGTCATGTGTTGAAGGCCCTGAATTTTCTTGGTGAGAAACCTCAGAGGTCTCTCCAGCTGCCACAGATGTCTGGTGAGGTACATACAGAAGGAAGTGTTGTACACTATTAGTGGTCTGATGAGGGATGAGTGCAGGAAAGATATAACATCCTTACTTCTGGATGTGATGTCCTTACTTATAAGATGTGCAATACAGAAGGCGTTCCTTACCACTATGGACACATGGTGATAGAAGATAAGGTTGCTATCAACCTGTGTTCCCAAATCTCTCACCACAAGGTTTGAGCTAAGGGGGAGTATTGTTAATATTATAATTTGCAGGAACTTCCCCTTTACTGAAAGTGATGATAATGCATTTGTTTTTGTGTTTAGTCTAAGTCAGTGGCTTTGGCACCAATCATTTGTCTGTGTAAGCCCTTTTTGTAGTATGTCAACATCATTAGGGGACTCAATGATTGCACCCAGTTTGCAGTCATAGGCAAACTCGGTAAGCTACAGGCCATCTATTTTCACCTGGACTTCTGAGAAATAGAGTCCAAACAATAGAGGGCCCAGCACAGATACTTGCGTACACCACTGGTAACTGGTCTGCTGGTAGAGGTGAAATCCCCAACTTTGACTGCATGTGTTCTGTCGTTTAGCCAGTTGCGTGCCAATCTAGTGACATATGGGTTAATTCCCAGCTGGGTGAGTTTCTCAATGATGCTTGAGTGGGGAATTGTGTCAAAAGTTTTGGCTAAGTCAAGATAGGCTGACTGTACTGTTTTGCCTTCATCAAGGGCTTTGGTGACATTCTTGAAGAAGTTCACCAGGTTTAATAAGCATGATCTGCCCTTAACAAAGGCAAATTGGGTCAGGTTAAGAGTTTGAAGGTCACCTATGTCTTTGTTGATAAGGTCCATAATGATTATCTCCATGGCTTTGCAGATAAGGCTGGTTAGACTTATGGATCTATAGTTCTCTGGGTCGGTTGATGGGCCTCCTTTGTGCAAAGGAATTACTGTTGCTGTTTTCCACTCTGTTAGGACAAAGCCAGTACTTTGACTGTGATTGAAGAGAGTGCCAAGTTGTTCCACTACATCTTGTTTTAGACCATTTAGTAGGCAACCTGGGATGTTATCTGGTCCCATAGAGTCTGTGTTTTTGGCCATGGAGAGTGCAGTTGTGACCTGCTCTTTAGAGGTACTAGGTAGAGGACTGATGACAGATATGCTTTGGGGTATGTCTCATGAGACAGAAGGGTGAAGTCTGCACAAAATCTGTCTGCTAGCAGGTTGGTAATGTCCTCAGGGTCAGTATGAGTGGTACTGGCAACTACTAGTTCAGCACAAAGCTGGGGCATCCCCTTTAGATTTCTGATGTAGCTAAAGAATGCCTTGTGATTATTCTTAGCTAGGGATACTAGTTTAGCTTCATAATTGGTTTTCCAGGACTTTACAAGTTATCTAATTTGCTTGTTCAAGCAGTGGAGGTTGTCCTTCCTCTGCTGAGTCAGTTCCCTCTTGTTCATGAACATTAGTTTCTTCCTCTTGTTGTATAACATCTACTTATGCTTAATGTCCACCAGGGTGGCTTGTTTTTTTTTTTGTGAGGACCTTGTTTTGATCCGTTCAGATACAGCTGAGTCTATACATTTATACAGGTGTTTATACAGGGCATTTGTGTACACCTCTGTATAGGAATCATTGTTGACAGTGGTAGCAGGGGGCTGAAACTATTTATGCCATTGCTTAAGAGGCAATAGTTTGCTTTGGTGAAAATTTTTAACCTTTTTGCTCTTGAGAGGAGGTCAGGTATGATTGTTATTTCAAACAAGACTGGTTTATGATCAGATCTTACCAGAAAGGGCAACACACAGGGGGTAGTGCAGAGAACCCTTATGTCGGTGAGTACTAAATCTAGGATAGTCGAGACCCTTGTGGGTGTGCAATCTATCTGTTCCAGAGCATTTGTATTAACAAATTCTAGAAACCTTAGGGTGAGCATGTTTGTGCTCATATATGACTCCCACTCGATGGAAGGATAACTGAAATCACCTATAACTAAGGTGTTTGGTTATATAGGGAGTGACTTGAGTATGTCCATGTAGGCAGACTGGTTCTTGTGGTTCATGGTGGGGGACCTATAGCTAACAATGATATGGAAGGGTGTTTTACCTGCAGTTAGTTGGACTTGGAGTAACTCTAGGCAGTCATACTGTTTGACTAGTCTTGAGGTGTATCTGTCTTTAATGAAGATAGTTACACCTCCGCCTTTAGTTCTTTCATGTTTGTTTTGAGGTCTAACCGTGTAGAAGGCATTGTGGCCTTGCATGGTTGGCGTGCTCTCT
Organism: Protopterus annectens; assembly: GCF_019279795.1. Taxonomy (NCBI): domain Eukaryota; kingdom Metazoa; phylum Chordata; order Ceratodontiformes; family Protopteridae; genus Protopterus; species Protopterus annectens. The sequence goes on from NC_056730.1 coordinate 617,927,828, forward strand.
GCAGCCTTGAATCATGTCTCTGTGACTGCACAGACATCACCGTCTTCCAAGGTAAGGAGTGCTTCCAGTGAGTGCAGTTTCTGATTTAGACTCCTAACATTAAGCAGCATAACCTTGCATTTACCTGTAGTGGATTTTTTACGTTGGGAATTTTGTTGTTATGACATTGCCTAAAAATGGTAATATGTGGAGGCAAGCACCTTTGCTAGTAACCAAAACCCAAGAGGTGACAGGTGAAGACTATCTCTGACAAAGCAGTGTGGTCTGTTGAGCATATCTTCCCAGGCTGTAAGATACTGGATCTCCCTGGACTGACACCAGATGCTAAGCGAATTGTTGAAGACAATCATTTTTTGTTTATTTTAAGGCATCATCCTGGGTGAAGGTAGAATGCTGCTTAAGGCTAGATATGTACCTGTCTGAACACATAATCTGAGAGCTCAGTCATGTCTCTCCTCATATAGTCCAGGGAGGTACATCTCAAGCCATTCAGTCCAACATGGTCTGTTACAGAGTCATAATGGTACTTGTTGTTGAGAGACTTGAATGTGTGTGTGATCTGATGGATCCTGGCACCTGACAGACAGCTGGCCATGACCTTCTTCTTGTCCAGCCTGGTGAGAGGGACATCTGTGTGTCTTACTATGGAGTCACCTATGACCAAGACATTTGGTTTTGAGGTGTTTTACCTTAGGGGCTTATTGGCTGAGACACTGTTGTGTATATTATTATGTATAGTGGATTCTGTTATGTCTGCAGTGTGTGCAATATGTTTGTGCATGGGAGGCCTCTGATCATTAGGTAGGCTTCTAGCAAATACCTCAGTGTATGTGGGTTTATGTGTTGTGAGCTTGTAATGTGCAAGAGATGAAATGTGTGTGCTGACAACATGTTTGATATATGGTTTGTTGCTTTGTGAGAGAACTGATTCCAAATTCATAGTATAGCTACATCTCTCACGTTATATTTCTTTGTTTTAGGAGTAATTGATTGTCAGTATACATGAAGCAATTGCTACATTGCCTCAGGATGCCCATACAAATCAGGCTGGCTATAGCACGTTCCAAGGAGTAATCTTTGTGCAGGCTCAGACAGGTGTCATCATTCATATTTTGACATTATTTTATTGTGTCGACGTTAAGCACATCAAAGTAACGTTGATTCGACAAATGTCACTTGTTCTAGATATACCTATATCTATATATCTATACATCTCTATATAGATACATAGAGATATACAAGGATATATATCTATATATATATATATATATATATATATATATATATATATATATATATATATATATGTATACCTGTGGTCCACATTCTTTATTTCAAATGCACAAAAGATTGATAACTGTATTTTCTATCCCAGATCGAGTACATTATAGGTCAAGTGCAGCAGTTATCAAAAGGAGCAACACTGAGCCTTGCTTTCAATGAGGAAATGTACATACAATAGAGGTAAGTGAGGGTGAATGTGTGTGTGTGCATTTGTGTTCATGAGTTAGGGTTAGAGTGAAGTCAAGCGAAGAGGACCGATTTTGTGTTTTACTGCTGTGGTTTTGAGAAGTGTGTACATGTCTCTTATTTAATGGTGCTGTTATAGAAAGGGTTAGAATTTTAGTAGTATAATATAAACATACAACACTATGTGCAGGTTGTAAAACATTTAAGCAATAACCCATGCCTGGGTGTGGGTAATGCTGGATTTACCCACGGTTGGTGTGGTTTGGTCACGAGGGTGAAGCCTGAGTGGCCAAACAAAGACAACCATGGGTAAATCCAGCATTACCCACACCCAGAAGTGGGTTATTGCTATTATACAATGACATTATTTAAGAAAAAAATACTTACCTTTCTTAAATAATGGCATTGTATAATGCCTCCGTGCTGCCCTTCCACAGCTGTCCAGTATTCTGCGGCAGTTCTGATGTACTGTGCATGCGTATGCTTACACAGTACATCAGAGCTGTGTGTGGAAGCAACGGAGAAAGGAAGATCTCCGTTGCTTTTTAAAAGTGTCTCACTATGTTAAAAGAGTTTAACATAGTGAGATAGCTTTAAAAAAGCAACAGAGATCTTCCTTTCTCCTTTGCTTTTTTTAAAGCTGTCTCGCTATGTTAAACCCATTTAACATAGCGAGATTAAAGCAACGGAGCTCTTCTGTTCTCCGTTGCTGTCTAAAAAAAAAAAAAAAGACATACTAATGGAAAAAGTCCAGGCGACCGGACCTTTTTCCATTAGTATAAGTCTGTTTACAATGGGCATGCTGACCAATCAGTGTGCACATTTTGGAATATTGATGGTGGGTCATTGTATAATTAATGTGTGATCACGCTTCTTTCTGCTGGTCAGTGAAACTGTCATTTAATGTTTAATAAATGGTAAAGAAAACAGACGTCAACAGATTTGCTTCTCAATTTAAATACAGACAAACATATGCTTCCAATACAATTAGTCAATACACTTTTGTTTGCATTACAGAGCTTCTAAAAAATAATATCTGATTCAGCAAAATTTAATCGAGTCCAGCATGGGGATGTTAGGCTTTACACATCTGCAGGACCCACATTAGTGTATGGAAATTGCTGAGTCGCATTCAATGTATTGCAATCTATTGAATTTTGACTGTATATATATATATATATATATATATATATATATATATATATATATATATATATATATATATATATATATATATATATATATATATATATATATATATATATATATATATATATATAAATATATATATATATATATATATATATATATATATTTATATACACACACACACACACATACACACATATATATATATATATATATATATATATATATATATATATATATATATATATATATACATATGTGTGTGTGTGTGTATATATATCACACACACATATAGATTGATAGATAGATAGATAGATAATTATATAGATGAGTACAAACACAGAAAATTTTTAGTAAAAACTGATAGGTCCTGAGAAGAAACCCTGCTTTGTTTTAGGCTTTAGAGGTTTTTGGTAATGTTCCATAGTTTTCTAAACAGAAGGTTGATATTTTAAGAATCTGTTTGTTAGCTGGTTTACTGTAATGGGAAGAATTAGAAAAGAAATAGATCATTTCCATGAGGTATCTGCAAGTGTGGAAATATATAATAAATAGTCCTTACTTTTTCGGGTGTATATTATAACATCGAAGTTCAAAAACTTCAAATGTTATAATATCGAACCCAGTAGAGTGAATGCTTGAAATAGTGAAGCTGCAGAGCACCAAATACTTTCCTAGGAAAAGTATTCAGTTGGCCGTTTCTGCAGCTTTGATATTTCCTCAACTGTGGAGTGAAGGTTACGGACCGGGTTAAGGTAAGTGTGCGAATGAAGGTGAGTGCGCGATTGGGCATGGGTTAGGTGAGTTAGGGTTAGGGCGCGGGTCAAGTAAATGTAGGATTGTGTGGATGTGAGAGTTAGGGTGGGGTAGGTGAGTTAGGGTTAGGGACCGGGTAAGATGAATGCGCGATAGTTAGGGACTTTATGGTTAGGGTTGGGTTAAGGTAAGTGGGTAGCTAGTGGTGTATGTCTGGTTTAGTGTAGGGTTTTGTGAAGTGTATGTGTGTGGATTATTTATTTTGGTGTGCTTGAGTTGTGTGTATGTTTGTCGGAACAGCAAATTTTTTCCCAGGGAAAAAATTTGCTATTCTGACTGTTCGGTTTTCTGGTGTTTCGATTGAATGGGGTCGATATTATAACATTTAATGTTTTTAGACTTCGATGTTATAGTATAGACCCTACTTTTTCATATAGGTACAGGAAAGACCTAAGGCAGTCATGATCATTTCAACTCCAATTCTGAGTTGGTAATATGCCATTGTCATCAGCAAATCGTGAAATTTTATGAGAGCAAGACTTCAGGAAAACTGGGATAATGCATCAAAGAGCTCTTTGATGCTATCAAATTAAAACTTCTTTACAATGTTTTATGTAGCTACATTCAGTAAAGTGTAAACATTTTAATTTTTTAAATAGTATCTGTTTAGATGACAAAAAGGTGATTTTGATTTAAAGCTTGAAAAGTAAATTGATGTAATGGCAGCTCAAACTTTGTTTCAGGTAGATATTCAGAAAGATCTGTAATGTCATGGCACTGTGTTAATAACGCAGATATTTTATTTATTTTACATTTGTTGACCAGGATAATCCGACTGGATACATGTCCATTTTCAGCGGAGGCCCTGGGAGAAAAGCTCCAAGATAATAATACACATCAAATATTTAGTAAATGCTAGTTTCAAGCAGATTACAGTCATAAGCAATACCAACATTTAGCACATATAGTACTTATTATAAAACACTTTACAAAATGTAACATTATTTTCAAAGTTAAACATACATAACATTACATTCAGGTTTAAGACACACTGATCAGCAGTTATACAATTGACCCTTCCTGAAATGGAGTGGTAGAAAAAAGGTAGAAGTAGTTGAAGGTAAGGCACCTAAGAAAGAGAGAGGTCACTAGTCGGGGTTAGTGCAAGCACATAACTAATGAGTTTTGAAGTATTTCTTGAGTATGTTTTTGAATTGAGTTAGTGAGGGTACTAGGGTCAAGTCAGCTGGGAGTCTGTTCCATATTTTTCCAACAGAGTTGGCAAACAGAGAGTCCCCAGCTGAGTAGTTGGATTTGTATATTTGAACTAGGAGTCTAGTGGATGATCGCAGTGGCCGGGTGCTGGTGTAGGGGCTGATAATATTTTTTAGTGCAGGCGTATTTTATGGTTGGTAAAGGACTTTATGTGCCACTATTAGCTGGTTGAACTGCAGTAGGCTTGGCAGTTCAAACCATCCTAGGCGATTTAGGTTGTGACAGTGGTGTGTCTGGTAGGCTGTGCCAGTAGCAAATCTGGCAATGTGGTTATAGCAGGATGATAGTTTATTAAGATCTATTTTGTTTAAGTTGGAGAATAGAGGTGATACATAGAGAAGAGTTGATAGCAGATGGGAATGGGCAATTGCAGTTTTAGCAAGTTGGGTAAGGAAAGGTTTGATTCTGTAAAGAGAGCTAAGTTTTTTATTAAGGGTTTTGATAGTTTGATTGATATGCACATCAAACTTTAGGTTATTATCAACCATGACACCCTGTAGTTTAGCTTGGGCTTCTGGGGAGATGATAGTGCCAATGTTAGCAGTTATGTTGAAGGCTGGCAGGGGGGTCCTGCATGTGGGAGAGAAGAGGAGCAACTTAGTTTTGTTGGGGTTTAGGATTAGATGATTAGATTAGATGATGATTGGAGAGCCATTTTTCCACTGTATTGAAGGTAATTTGGGTCAATGTGAATAAAGTAGCTGGTGAGGTGTCAGAACAAATCCAGGTGGAGTCATCTGCATACTGAATGCAGGTAGCATCTGAAATGACTGAATGAAGGTTGTTGATAAAGATGGAGAAAAGAAGGGGTCCTAGTACCGAGCCCAGGGGGACTCCTAATGTGATGGGTAGGTGAGATGATAGCTTGTCCTGCCATAGGACTGCCTGTTGCCTGCCCTGTAGGTAGGATTGAAACCATTGGAGTGCATGGTTGTTTAAGGAGAAGGCCTTCAAGGTACTTATAAGCATTTTGTGGTCAACCATGTCAAAGGCTTTGGATAGATCTAGAAATATTGCTGAGGATAGTTTGTTATTATTGCAGTTGTAGTTAGAGAAAGAGAGGAGGGCAGAAGTAGTACTGTGGTGTGGCTTAAAGCCATGCTGAAAGTTGGACAACAGCTTGTTCTGTGTGAGGTAGTGCATGAGCTGTATGTGTACACACTTCATAATTTTAGCTAGAGGTGACAGGATAGCTATGGGTCTAAAGTTTGACAGGTCAGTGGAACTACCTCCTTTATGGAGAGGTATGACATGGGAGATTTTCAATATAGTGGGTACAGTAGCTTCAGATATAGCTCTGTTGATCAAGACAGAGATGGGGTAGGCTATGGTGTCAGCAGTCATTTGCAGATAGTCTGCTGGGAGGAGGTTGACAGCCAGGGTGGTGGGTCTTAGTTTCTTAAGTAGGGCATGAATAAGTTGAGTAGGAACAGGGTGGAAGGCAAAGTATGCTTGGGTACTGGGTGTGGCTACATTAGAATTAGAACCATTGGGAGAGAGTTGGCTGGCTAGAGACTGGATAGTCTCTGTGATGAAGCTGTTGAAGTTATTAGCAATGTCTACTGGGGATTTTTGCTGGGAAGCTGAGGGTGGTGGAGTGGCGATTTGGCCTGGGTGGAGTAGTTTGTTTATTCCTGCCCAGAACTTTTGAGATTTGTTTTGGTGTTTTTGCAGTAGATGGTAGTAGTAGTTCTTTTTGTTTAAGGTTATGGATTTTTTGGTGTCATTCCTTAACTGTCTGAATCTTAGTTGATCAAGTGGGGATTTTGTTTTTTGGTAGGTAGCCCATGCTTTGTTTCTGAGTGAAATTTTGGTTTTGGTATCTTTAGAAAGCCATGGTGCAAACTGTGGTGGTGGTGCTGCGGTAGCATTGTCTCCTCACAGTAAGATGTTGTCCTGTTCGATTCTCAGTTAATGTGTCTTCTGTGTGGAGACATGCATGAATGGGCATACCTTCGTTGAAGGTTGTGCTTCAGGGCTGGCAGCTCGGTACGTAAAAATCTACTGTCAATCATTAGCGGACCGTAGTTCCACTGTGGTGACCCCTAACCGGGAAAAGCCGAAAGATACAACAAGAAAGCCATGGTGCAATATTAACTTTGGTTCTAACAGAGCGTCTGGAAGCATGGGAGTTAAGAATAGCAAGGAATTTGGTGTTAAAGTATGCTACTGCTTCATCTAGGGGGAGACATTTTAGTACTGACCAGTTGCATGCCTTAAGTTCATTTTGAAACTTGGTGAGAATAAAATTATTGTTGTTTCTTAATGTTCTATATGTGGGTTGGTAGGAGCAGTCTACTTTGAACTTGATTACATAGCTGAGACAGTGGTCACTTAGGTCATCAGGCAAAGTGCCTGATTTATAAGTTTGAAGATGGTTATTGACGAGTATCCAGTCTAGGTTACTTTCCTTGTTATTGGGTTTTTCTGTCCTGGTGGAGGAGGTTATGATTTGAGTAAATCCATAGAGGTTTATGTGAGTTGTGTGGGTTTCACAAGAGCAAGTGTTCCATTCAATGTTGAAATCCCCAAGAACAATTGTTTCTTGGGGGTGGTTATTGGATAACCAATATAAGAAGTCTTCTAAGATTTCTGTGTTCCTCCCTGGGGGAATGTAGACACAGACAATGTTTACATTTTTGTTTTTGTTAATTTGTAGTTTTGACATAAGAATTTCAGCATTATTGAACTGGGGTGGTTGTTGGGTGTCTATGCTGACAGATAGGGTAGACTTGTAAAGTATGGCTACCCCACCAGTTCAATACACTGCCCAGTGCTGACTAGGTATGCTTTATATCTATCACAGTGCTGTCATGCTGAGTAAATGGCTGCAAAGAAAATTATCACAGTTGTGGTAATGGCAACAATAACACTATTGAAGTGGCAATGGTGGATGGTCATTCAACCAATCTGAGAGGTAGAATGAAATGGCATTCCCAATGTTTTGCACATTCATATGTGCAATGAAATGCCTCACAGCTGCAACAAGGGCACTGTGAGAAAGCAACAGAGGGCTACATAGTAAAGTGCCAGCTCAGTTCATCATATCAATATGGAAGAATAGGGGAGATAGAAAAGGCAGAAATGGAGTAAGAACAAGCAGAGGTTTAAACAGAAGGGTAACCTGAAGGGACGTTAGTGGGGGAAATGATCATTTTTAAAGGCATGTCCAGTTTTATGTTTTAAGAAGAAAGGTAAAGGTAGAGAGTAACAAGTAACATCTGTAGGGAGGAAGAAGGAAATAGGAAAGGTAGCAGTAGCAGACAACAAACATAAACTGCAAAAAGAGATGGATAGTGGAGACATGGACACAAATGTTAGGGGAGACAGTAAAGAGATACAGACAGACAAAGGGTGGGCAAGTAGTGATCTGGAGGACTGAACTGCAAACAGGCATAGCGTGTGATACCCAAGGAAGGGGAACACCATCATGAGAGACAAGGTCAGATATGGTGGGGCTGCCTAACAGGCTTGCAGAATAACCCAATAAGATACAAATCACCTCCATGCTTGACAAGCCCTGTCTCTGGTGGTCAAATGAATGGGGCTAGCCTGCTATGTGACACTATAAGCCACACATGAAGATGCCTCAGGGTCCATATGTGGGAGCCCAGATTCCAGCTCAACTTTGGGTCAACAAGCTTCTGCATGTGAAGGTGCATGACAAGGGGTACTTTTCTTTGCCTCTCTCAGAGGAGAAGCCTCCACCTCCTCCATGAAAAATAGTCAGTGAATCCACTAGCTAGCCCTCCAGGTTATTCTCCACAGGGTGCCCTTCATGCCCTTGCAAGGAGTCAAGCCTGTTAACCACTAGTGATCCACCAGCAGGAACATCTGATAGTGTAGACTCAGGCAGTATACACTTCTCCATGTCCTGCTCCACAGCTGACCCAGTAAAAAAGGGAACAAAGAGACAGAAAGCACAACACTTTACTGAACATGTGCATGACAACTCTTTCACTTCTTAGGTAAGCCTTTTAGTTCAAGGCAATGCCCAGTGTTACTCTACAATATTAAATAGTTAGTAATCAGTATGATTTGCCCCTGCCAACAGAAGGAAAGGACAGCAACAGACAATATTCACAAAATGCACAGTACTTAGAGTAGAATGCTCTCTCTCTCTCTGTTTGTCTGTCTGTCTCTCTCCCCTCTTCAAAACTTCTTCCTCCCACAGGTACAGCATAACAGGGTGGCACCTCCACAAGTTCACTATACCTATGCTGATAATGCACAATAGAGTGGATCATACCAGGGTCATCACACATTGCACTGGTTAGCTGGTGTCAGGCATTAAACTTATACTTGGAGACATTATATTGCCCTAGTAGGAGCCCATGTAATTCCTCTGCAGAATGTAGCCAGTCTCTTGGCAGCAGCACTCAGGGTCCCTGCTAAAAACCGCACCCGATGAGGCTATGTCCACTCAGCAGGTCAGAATGAGGATTAAAAATGATAGCCCATGCAAGCAGAAACACGTTATGGGCACCATGTATTGTGCATTGTTGGGCAGCAAGAATGCATCATAGAATGAGTCAATAGGGCAGACAAGAACACTATGAGCTTCACAGTGTCTGTGCCTACGTATACTATGAACACAACTGTCTAGCCTGAGAAAGGTCAGGAGCATGGTAGCATTAACTGTGGTTGATAACACATCACATTATGACTGTGATTCAGAAATAATCACACTAAATATCTTCATTAGCATAATTCCTGCATGACCAGATCTGTTTTAGGCTGACAGAAAGCACAATCATCATATTACAGGAAACTTTATTATGACAAGCAACTTAGAAAGAAAAATACAATTGATAAGAGTTTGTGCTGCCACATGGGCATATTGACAGCAGACAAGGCAACTGGTAATGGACATCAGGACTGTAGAATGCCTCCGCTGGCGCAGGGAAAGTACCTGAACAGATAGTAAACAAGGGAGTCTGTGTGGTGACACAGAAAAAGAGCATGACATTTATTGTTATGCTGTGGGGGATGAAGGGTATAGTCTTGCAGTGAGGCTGCATGGCCCATCTTAATAGGGAAAAGAGCACAAGGGCAGAACAAGTTATATACTTTTTGGTAGACTGCAGTGTCTATCTTAAGATGGAGCACAGCACAATGGTAGGGCAGGATACTATCCTGCTTGGAAAATAGCAAAAGGGCAAGAAAGGTTACCATCCAGCCATGGGGTGTGAGGGGGACAAATTGTAGCATGTGCACACAGACTGCCAGGACAGTTGGACAGGTGTATTGCAGGGTCTCAGATGTGATACTGCATGACTAGACCAAATCACTATATTTATTGCCAGGGACAGGTCTACACAGGAGGAAGACAATCATCACATAGAGGTGGAAGAGTTCTTTTAACCTTGTCCAGGCAGGTAAGTGAGTCCATGTACCTGGCAATGTCTTGGATGTGGAACTAGGATGCTAACAACTTCCAGAGTGTCTGTAGGGAGATGCACCAGGTTAGTTTAAGGATATTTCTTTACTGTAATACACTGACTCCTATGTGTGAACAGGCTATTTAGCGAAACACATATGTATATCTTTCTTCAAGTTGAGTGGGACTACATCTACAACAGTATGCACCACGATGTATATATGTGTCCACATGCTGTGCAAATAACTGGCATATACTAGTATGTGTCCCTTGTGTTTGAGGAGTGATTAATATGTTCCTGTACTACTATAGATATGTTCTTTACCTTCCAATGGTGGAGTGTTGAGTACAACTCATAACATCTCTGATGTCAGTAGTCACATAGGGCTGATGATGATAACACCATGCACGTGGCACAGTCTAATGACACAGTGATTCTGTCAGCAATGCTAGGACTGGGGAGCACACATACAAGACCCACTTATGAGATGAAGTTAATGGGCAGAATGAGCCTCCAGAATTGCCTGTGTTTAACATTGGACATCACGTCCATGTTGGACCTACTCAACTAACACAGGAGTCACTTTCACAGATGTCATCTGTGAGTCCCACTGCCTCTGATGTACACATACCCACAATAGTGGGCGGCCATTGCTGCCATGATTCTAGGTCATGTGCTGACCTAGGTGCCACATTTGGTATCAATCAACATATGTGGAGGTCAATGATCTTTGGGTAGACAGCCATTATGCACACTATGGCAGAGATTGTGAATGTGCTGCATTAGTTGTGTGAGGGAGTGTAACCAATGCAGGGACTGCAGGACAACTTTCACCACATACAAGAAGATATGACATATCATAACCTGGAGCAACCACACCTACTGATGGCAGTTTTGGCCAATTTGCATCTATTGGTACATCAATGAGGATATTGAAAATGCCCACTGTGTCCTTGTAAGGATTTTGATGCCTGATCCATGGTGTATGGTCACAGACAGCCTTACCCAGATGGCACACACTGTTCTGAAGATTGCATCAGTATCACAGTCAGTACTGGCTGTCTCCACTGTCAAATCTGTGACTTAGGCTCATCTGGATCCACTTTAGGGATGCCCCACAAGGCCAGCTGCTCTGGGATCCACAATTTTACACCATCTGTAATCCCTGTTGGACTACTGAGTGCAGTTTATAACCTTGGTCATCACTAGGTTCTAACCATGGTCTGTCTATTACCTCCTCACAGTCGGGCTCCTATACCTGCACATGAAATGCTACATCATCCTGTCAAAAAAGGCACATCAAACCTTGATACATGGTACACCTGGCCAATTTTCATGACATGAAAGCTCCACTGCAGCACTGGGGATATGAGCCCTGGCTCCCTCATCCTATGATGTATGCATGGAAACAAGGTCCACCTGTAACTCTTACACTTATAAAAGCATTGCTGTCACCTGTCACTGTGCCCCATCCCACCTGCACGAATGATGATGATTATGCTTAGCCACCCCTTTGACCTGTACGGATAAGGTAATGTCTGATGCACCATGTAGCCAGTCAATTCAGTGTAATACATAGCTTTGGTGCTCTAATGCATGAATCAGTTCTATTCTATGTTGTCCTAACCATGGCCCATAGTTGTGGACCAGATGCCACCTCTTTGCCAGTGCTGCAATGTACTGTGCTCACCTCTGTCTCACATGACATACCACCGCAGCCAGTTTCTCTAATGACTTCTCACCTGACTCTTCCTCTGGTACTATCACAGGTCTGTCATGCAGTGCAGTGATGTTCTTAAGTTACATCTGCTTGCATACTTCTCTGTTGGTGCAAACTATGAATATCGTACCACAGGACTCTAGTGCATAACACAGTTTATCACCAGATGTATCCAAGTAATGGAACTGAGTCTTTATGAGTCAAAACACATGAGTGATTATTATAAAAATGAAATATGGACATGGGAAAGAAAGAAAGATTTGATATGGTGCAATATTTATGCAAAATAAAAAGCCAAATTAATCGATGTAAAGAAGGTATCCCCAAAGATATTTGAAGAGAATTACAGGCAAAGGCATCCGGATATAGAAAATTTCACAATAAAAAAGATAATATCACAAAGTTGTAGCATAGAAAAGAAGATCAGTAAATTAGAAGTAAAAAATAGAAGTTGAAGTTATGGAGTGCCTGCAAAGTGAAAGATTTGATGTAGAAGGCCTAACACAGTTTTCATCACAGCAGGATGGAGTGATTTCCCAAAGCAGGGAAAAACAGGAAGATCAGGAAACATCTGAAGAAGAAATATGGATATGGGAAAGAAAAAGAGATTTAATATGGTGTAATATTTATGCAAAGGAGAAAGCAAAACTAACCAATACAAAAAGAGCAGCACCAAAGATATTTGAAGAGAAATACAGACAAAGGAATCCAGACATGGAAAACTTTACAATACAAAAAATAAGAAGACAGAGAGGAAAAGCAGAAAAGGAGATCGGTAATGGAGATGTTAAAGAAATAGAAACTGAGGTTATGGAGTACCTGCAAAGTGAAGGATTTAGAGTTGAAAATGTAATTCAGAAAACGCCACAACAGGATAGAGTAATGGAGATCCAAATTAAGGAGAAACCAGTAGAACAGGAAGCAATTGGTCAGGTGCCATATGAAGATAATTTGGAGCCTTCCAGAGGAAGCCAGTATAAATGTTCACTTGAAGCTAGACAGCAAAGAATGGAACAGGAAACTGTGAAACCTCTGATGTAGTCAATGTTGAGGAGTGATTGGCCAGTGAGTTCCCATATGATAGAGCAACGGACAGCACAGGATGAAATTGATGAGACTGTGTCACAGGAAGATGCTGTAGAACCTTCTACAGAATTTCTGCAGGAACTGGAAGACAAGGGATGTGCCTCAATTTGGAAGAAAATGAGCTAAGAGAAAAATTGCTTGATTTAACAGACATGGACAGATATGTCAAGATCAATGAAAGAAATAGACTACGGAAGGTTAATAAAACCCAAAAAGTCAGAGGTCTGATAAAACAAATGAACACAGTAATTAGGACTGTTCATAGAGATCCATGTAAACAGGATATATTACTGTGCAGCTAAATTAATAACAGATAAAGTTCTACCACAAGAACACAGGGTAGTGAGGGAAAGGAACGGGAGAAATCGAATACCATCATGGAAATATCGAACAGAAAAAAATATATAAAGCAATTAAGACAAGAAGTGTCACTGTTAGAAGACTATAGAAGAGGGAATAGATAAAAAAATACTAAGAAATACAGATGTGATAAAAGGAATGCACAATATTAGAACAGATCAGGATCTATCATGCACTATTGCAAATAACGAACTAAAAATTTCAGCACAGGGTGAAAAAAGTAGAAGATACGAAGATAAATATAAAGGAACAGTACAAAATAAACAATTTATTGATGACCCAAAAAGGTTTTATAGAGAACTGGGAAATAAGGTAAAAGGAATTGAAAGACCACCAAAAAAAGAAGAAATAGATACATTTTGGAGAAGTATCTATGAAGATCCCGTGGAACATAACAAAGATGCTAAATGGATAGAAGAAGTAAAAGAAAGAATAAGAAGTTTAAAGGTACAGGATATGAAATGGGATGAAGTAACAGCCAGAGAGATTGAAACAAAGTTAAGAAAAGCATCTAATTGGAAAACCACAGGCCCAGATGCAGTACCTAACTTCTAGTTAAAATTATTAACATCTTTGCACAAAGATTTAGCCATGAGTAAGAACTATTTATATGCACACCCTGAACAGACACCAACCTGGCTAACAACAGTAAAAACAATGCTGCTACTTAAGAGTGAACCTGTAAGCTTCCCTAAAAATTATAGACCAATAACTTGCCTTCTGATGATGTATAAACTATACATGGGAACTGATGCCGACAGAGTTTATAGTCATTTAGAAGAAAACTCAATTATGGCAGTAGAACAAAAGGGCAATAAAAGAAAGTCATATGGAACAAAGGATCATTTGTTAAATAAAGTCATAGTGGAGAACTGTAAAAAGAGGAAAAATCTAAGTATGGCATAGATTGACTACAAAAAACATCTCTCATTCATGGATAAAAGAGTGCTTAAACCTGTATAAGATACGGGTCTATATTAAGTCAGCGAAATGGCATTACAGTGAATGCCGTTTTGCCGACACATATAGAATGAAATCTGACAACAGCAAAATCTCAGGTCAGTGATTTTTTTCCCAGGGAAAAAAAAATCACTTGGCCTGAGCCATGACATTGCCCTTTACCCCACTGTAGTGCGATTTCGGAGTTAGCATATTTAGTTAGGGGGTGTGGGGGGCACAGCCCCCCACATTGGGGGGTGTGAAGCCTCCCACTCTACAAATGTTTTAAGTGGTGTGTTGTGTTTTGTTGGTTTACTGATTTTTTTGGGAAAAAAGTCTGTGACCTGGGGTTTTGCTGTTGTCAGATTTTGTTCTATATGTGTTGGCAAAACGACATTCACTGTAATGCCATTTCGCTGATTTGATATAGACCCATAAGATATATCCCACACTGATTCACTATATTACAATAACCATGAAACAGTGGCACATACTTTGCAATTAAGCCATGATAAAGGACAAATTGTTATCCCAGGGATAAAAGTTCAAAAAATTAAAAGGGGGGTATTCCAGGGTGACTCTCTGTCACCGTTACTATTCTGCCCTGTCCTTAATCCATTAAGCTGTTTACTCAACAGCTTAGGCCATGGCTATAATCTGGCTCCTAGAAAACAACAAAGTGTAAAGACTTCTCACCTTCTCTTTGCAATGATTTAAAATTGTATAGCTCATCAGATGAAGAACTGAAAGCACAACTGCAAGTTGTCAAAACTTTTTCAGATGATATAAGAATGTCATTTGGTCTTGATAAGTGTGCAAAAGCAACCTTTAAAGCAGGAAAACTGCAACACCAGAAAAACATCAGTTTGGGACAAGAATGTGATATAAAATAACTTGAGCAAGAAGGAGTGTATAAATATTTGGAAATTGATGAAGGATCAACAATAAAACACAAACAAATCCGAATAAAACTTAGTAAGGAATACTTCAGACGACTTAAATTAATCCTGAAAACAGCACTGACAACTAGGAACAAAATTCCAAGCTATAAAACAATTTGCTCTTCTTGTCTTAACTTCCAGTTTTGGAGTGATTGACTGACCCCAAAATGTGTTGGATAGATTAGATAGGAAAACAAGAAGGATACTTCATCCTCATCAACTGATTTATAAAAAACAGTGCATACCAAGATTATATATTCCCCATTCCGAAGATAGGATGGGCCTCCTTGAAATTGATTATATGTTTAGATCTGCAGTCATGGGACTCCACACATATCTGCTGACCTCACAAGACCCAAACGTAGTGAAAGTTTTGAAACATGAGGAGAATAAATCTAAGATGACTTCTCTGCTTAATCTAGCAAAAGCTTATCGGTGTCAAGCAGGAATGGAAATCAAACCAGAAGTAGATAAAAATCAGGCAGCAACTGAATCTGCCAAAAAACAAAGGAAAGAATATAAGGTGAAGGATCAGATGAGAAGGCAATAAATGTGGAAAAAGCATAAATATAGTTGCAAGTATAGAAAACTTCTGGAATAACCTCATGTTGATCAGAAACAAACACAGGAATGGTTAAGGAGAGGCGAATTCAAACCAAGAGATGAAAGGTTAATATTGACGGCCCAAGATAGTGGGCTGCGTACACATTGTTTTATAAAGTCCATTGAACATGTGGGAGAAACAGACCAATGTAGGTTTTGTAAAACTGAATTGGAAACAGTTGCACACCTCATTGTTGGTTGTGACATACTAATGGCAGAAGGACTGTATACTGAAAGGCATAATAATGTGACGAGACTGTTGCACTGGGGATTGTGCAAACATTATGGTATTGAAGTGGCCGAAAAACACTGGAAACATGAGCCAGAAAGCATCATAGAAAATGAAGAAGTCAACATCACATGGGATCATCCATTACCAACAGTTTAAAAGATAGATGCTAGAAAACCTGATATAGTGGTCCAAGAAAAGAAGAGTAGCATTGATCATTGAAATTGCCACACCCAGTGACTACAGTGGCTTGCGTACAGACAGACACAAAGTCATAAAGTATCAGAATCTGCAGGCAGAAATGAGAGCAATGTGGAAGAAAGATACCCAGACAGTTCCAATAGTAGTAGGAGCAAGGGGTCTTATAAAAAATATTTACAATCGTATTTAGATATGTTACCAATACATGTAACTCCATACAAACTGCAGAAGGAGTCATTACTGGGCACATTGCAGGTACTGCGAAGAGCTCTACTGGCTGACATCAAAGATTGAAGCAATACTAATTTCATGAACTTTAATTATACTTTGACTTAGGAATGGGGTCCATTCCCGTCATGGTATTAGAAACCCAAAAGACTTTGAGAAATTAAAAGACTGATTATGTTCCATGTCTGTAACATTTCTGTGTTGTATGCCATATCTGCTATGGTCTTGGGATTTAAATGAGAGCTGTTAGTCCAAATTCCACACCATATCCTGCATTACCTGCATCATGCCACTGTGGACACCATTATAAGTGAAAACAACATATCCAGGACTCTGCAGCTAGCAAAGTGCACACTTGCTAATAAGATGACCATGTGGAAAGTCACCCTACATGAAACACTGGTAGAAGTTGCACACGTATCAGATGAGGAAATCATGGGAACTGCCTGGATGGAACACAGATGCATTGTGAATAATACCCTTTTGCATTACACATTGCCTAGCAGTTGATAGACTGGATGTCCTTCTGGTTGATATACAGGATGCCATGTGGAGTAGGTGTAGCCTTAATGACATTGTGGATGCAGTCAGTGACACCCAGGGAAACAGGTTATATTGCATAGTAGTTGTTCTCTCCCCTGCTGTCTGTGGAAGCCATATATGTTCTGGTACCTAATGCAGCAATAAGTAAATGATCTGTTCTAGGATGTACATAGCTGATTTCTTTCAAACACCTAACATAGCAAGAATGATCAAAGATACACAAACCTTCATTTCCACTGGTACAGGCATTTCACACCTTCCCCTAGATTCCATGAGTGGGCAACACGGGCCTACTAATTCCCTTAATCTATCATTGTTTACCCAATACCAGTCAACAGTGTCCCATCATGGAGGTGATAGTATGTTTGCCACTTTCGGATGAGTCAACAAAGTGGGGGGGGTAACAATGTACACCCTTGTGGAGACTGGCGTCTAAACAGGATATGACAGCATGTTGCACTGCTAATACTGAAGCTTCTGCCAGCATAACACAAATGAAGGTCCTGTCCATGGGAAAATCCTGGTTTCAGAACAAATAATTGCTGCAGCACTTCACATTAAACTTATATGTTTCTGAATAATTCTACCATGTTTGATTTCAGTATTTGTGTACGTATTAGTTCTCTTCTGCATACTGACTCTTATTTGCATTCTATTATACAGTGATTTGCATACCATACATACCACTATATATCTTTGGTAGTGCTCTTTTTCTGCTCCTGTTTCTGAATCACCCCTTTAGTGTTGCATTTTGCCCTGTACACCAAAGCTCTTTGGAATACAGCATGATTACACTTGGAACAAAAAGCATGTTAGGGGTTACTGCTGCTATTATTATGCTGTATGTGCAACAGGCTTTAAATCAGGGTGCTGCTTCCAGACCACTGGCAACAAGAAGAAGGGTGTTTAGACCTCATTTGACTTATCATGGACTGCATGACACAAAAATCGATAAGATACAGGGTGGACAGAGAAATACTGGAGGAACTATACAACCTCTGCCTCCTCCACCTCAGGCCCCAGGGAAATCGTGGAGTTCCTATCCCACTGAAAACAAAGATATTTGTAGCATTATATATATAGGTACTGGTACTTTCCATAGACCCACAAGGGATATATTAAGGGTGTCACAGGCATTAATCTCAGAATATTACTTACATTTTTAAATGCAATGCTACTACATACAATGTATTACATCTGTTTCCCATGTACCGCACAGGAGAGAAAACAAACCATGCAGGAATTCTATGCAGTAGCACACTTTCCTGAAGTGTTGGGGCCATAGATTGCAGACACATAGAAATAAAAGCTCCACAGAGTCTATATTAAATCAGTGAATGCTTAAAAAAGTGAACGCTGATTTATCGACCCCATGTAAATGAAAGCTTACAATCCTGAACACCCAGAACAGCAATTTATTTTCCAGGGAAAAAAATCGCTGTTCCACAAAAAATAAATAAATAAAAATAAAAACTTCAAAACATTACATAAAGTGGGGGGCTTCATCCACCACCCCCCCCCCACTTAAATATACCAACTCTGAGATCGCACTACGGTGACGGAAATGGCAAAGTAATGGAGGCGGCCAAGAGATTTCTTTCCCAGGGAAAGAAATCACTTATATGCCGTTTCACTATTTTGCTGTTTCGTGCTTTCAAGTTCGATCAAGACACATTTGAAAGATTGCATCTTCAATTATATAATGGGAACCCACTCCACATGGGGAACAGGAAAGGAGGTATATCAACAGAAAAGGTTTCTACTCTATAAACTGTCAGGTTGTCCGTAATGCCCAAGAGATCATCTACTATGTCTTTATAGGTAACCCAGATAGTTTCCACATGTCATACATATGGCACTCTTGCAAGATGTACACCAGGTTTGGTAGGAGTGACATTCCTCAAGGACATCTAGAAGAGGAAGCAGGTTATGCACCTGAGCCCTGGCTCATGACACCCATGAGAAACACACAACCCCACTGATCAAGGATACAGTGAGGCCCACATTCAGGCTAGGAATATCATAGAAAACATTTTGCTTTAATCAAGGTTCTTGTGTCTTAGACACATCAAGAGGTGAACTGCAGTATGACCCAGGCACTTCGACCAAAATTCTTACTGTCTGTGCCATGTTGCACAATATAATTCTCAGGAAATATCTTCAACAAGGACAGCAAGGGGCAGGACCACAGTTTCAAAGATCACAGGCAGGGCCAGCAGTAGCAGCAGAAGATACAGATAAGTAGTCTGAGGGAGAACCACCAGCTGCAGATGGTGCTGTCAGATAGAGTCGTGCACAATATGCTTGAGCTCTGGCTAAGAGGCAAAGGATAACACATCACAATCAACACCTAGGCCAAAGCCTAAGATCCCATGAACATGCATAAAGGAAAACTGATGCCTGTCAAACTTCACAACCTTTACTTAATCATGTAATGGCTGTGTTCTGATCAGACAATGACACAATTGTCACGAGCAGTAATGACAAGGTAAGTGTGGAACCTGTAAAGGAAAAAAAAAACATGCATATGCTCCAATTTATTCACAAATGATCATCTGCAATAGATACTGATAAATGCAAAACTTGTGAGTAAACAAGCATTAGCTATCCACTGTGTGTATCAGACATATATGCAACTCTAAGTCACAAAGGCATGGGCAAAGGGCAGGGCTCAGTCATCATTATTTGCACTATGTAATAGTATCACATGAAGGGCAGTAACAAATAGTGGAATTGACATACAGGATAAATAAAGTCAGATCAGAAAATCATACTGTGAATATCAAACAACAATTATGGGATATTGAACACCTTGCAAAGTACAGTCAATAGTGATAAATATAGTAGGAGGGCAAGGCTGACACCAAAGAAATGAGTATGTGCAAGTAAGAAGCACATGTATCTGTCAAAGTATACAGTGTTCTGGGCCAGCAGCAACAGATGTATAGCACAAAACAGTACTGTTTAAATAGCTTACATATATGTGAGGTAGTATGAGCAAGTGTTTTTTTTCCAGTGTGTGTGCGTGTGTGTGTGTGTGTGTGTGTGTGTGTGTGTGTGTGTGTGTGTGTGTGTGTGTGTGTGTGTGTGTGTGTGTGTGTGTGTGTCTCTCTCTCTCTGCATGAACACAATCAAGCACTGTGTTAGCATTAGGTTCTGGCATCTCTAGTAGGTGTGAGCCATGTATGGTAGAGTAGTCACTTCAGCACCCCCCCCGACTATGAGGACCACCTTTGATAGGAGTTGTACTGCTACTTCCATGTCCCTGGCTACAAGTTGGGGTACTACTGGAATGTGAGTGATGTCTGCTTGATGAGATCTCTTTATAACTACATCCAGGACCATGACCCCATGACCTACCAAATCTGGATGTGGACACTGCAATCACTGATGGAGGAATGGAAGTAGTGTCACTAAGGGAGTAGGGTCTTGCATGACCACATCTGCTAACACCACAAGATGTAGTGGCTCTCTGTCCACACGGTTTCCAACTGCCTCCCAACAGATGTTCCACCAGACACTACTTGAGCCAGTGTGTCATTCTTCCTGCCCAGAGAGTCTCCCACACAGTTCAGGAAGTCACTCACATCTAAATGTATAATGCTTAGTGCTCACACTATTTCTTCCAAGGCCCTGGTGCAATGGGCCTGTGCCTACACTATGGCCCTACATATATGCTTGCTGGCACCTACTGACACACCAGCATCAGGAGGAGGGTAAACAACAAGCATCCTCTGAGCACCTCTACCAACCCTCCTGTGTGGCACCTCAATCTCACAATGGCTACAGGGAGAAGCAACCACTCTGATCAACTGCATCACCATCAACCTGTCATATCAGAGGTCTCCATGTCATGGGTATGCATAGGCATAGTGACTGAGTCCAAAATATGGGCAGGCGATGTGAGAGCCACAACCTCAGTGTCTGATTGACCTTCTGCACTTCTAGACTCTGCCCCTTTATTGCCACCATCATTATCAGTGGCTATAGATACTCTAACATTAGGTGCTATGAGTTCCACAGTTTCACAGTGAGGATCACCTATATTAACAAGAAAAAACAATAATAAATAGAAAAATAGAGAATAAAATTGATTACGTATCTCTCATATATTAAATGTATGTTAAACTCTAATACATTTATTTATTTTATTTTTATTTATTTGGCATTTGTTTACCAGGAAAGTCCTACTGGGCATGAATCCCATTTACAGCGGATGCCTGGGGAGAAAAGCTGCAACATACATAGTTCAATTAATAAACTATATAATAGTATCACATGAAGTGCAGTAACAAATAGTGGAATAGACAAACAGGATAAATAAAGTCAGATCAGAAAATCATACTGTGAATATTAAACAACAATTATGGGATAGTGAACACCTAGCAAAGTACAGTCAATAGTGATAACTAATGGTAAAGATGCTAAGCATTTTAAATATGGGCAAAAGGCTAAGAGAAAGGAACGAGATTTTGCAGTTGAGGGGTGATTAGGAAATGGAGTTAAAGTAGGGAGCTATCGGAGAAGTAACTGGTGCTTTGGCTAATAAGAGAAGGGAGGAAAGTATAGGGAAAATGAGGAGCATGGGAAAGAGAAGGAAGGAAGAAGGCAGAGAGAGGAGAGAAAGGAAGAGAAAGAGGGAGTAATGGGTAGTGTCAGCCTTGTGTAAGATACATACAGAGCCAGGAGTTAAGGGAAAATCTCTTTAAAGGTTGTTTGAATATGTGACTACATGGCATTGCTATAATATTGGTAGGAATACTGTTCCAGGCCTTGGCTACTGAGTAGGAATATAGGCAGTGACCAACAGATTTTTTTGGTTTACGGATTTCAAGGAGGTGTTTATCAGATAAGCAAAGAGGGTGATTATGGAGGTAATGGTTAAGAATGGTCCTGGTTGCTGGGCAGGATGAGGATTTGTATACCATGTTATGAGCAAGGAGGAGTTGGGTGAACTTGAGGTAGTGAGGTAACTCAAGTCAATTTAAATAACTGAGGGTGGAGCAGTGGTGGGAGTTTTATGATTGACTGGCTGCAAATCTAGCTACTTTGTTATAGCAAAGCTCAAGTTTTTATCTTAGGGAGATCTGAATGTTGGTGAAAATGGGTGAGGCATATAGTAGTGAAGGAAGGAGGTATGTATTGGCTAGAGTAGCTATTGAGGAGTTGGTTAGAACTATTTTTGGTGTATAGAGCATGTCCAGTTTTTGGTATGTTGTTTTTATGCACTTTTGAATATGAAAATCAAATTTCGGTTGATCATCTATTATGACACCAAGTAAGTTTGTGTGAGGTACAGTTTTGATTTCAGTATTGTTGAGAGAGGATATTTGAAGGTGTCTTTTATGTGTGTTTGGGATTTGGGGAGAAATAACAGTTTTGTTTTATTTGGATTTAGGAAAAGCTGATTGTCACTGAGCCAGTTTTCAAAAGAGTTGAAAGCCTGATGAGTGACATATTATAACTTGGAAGGACTATTCGATGAGCAAATGACAGTGGAGTCATCTGCATTTTGTACAAATGTAGCTTGTTGGGAGGATGTATGTAGATCATTTATAAATATGTTAAAATGGAAATGGCCAAGTACGGAGCCTTGCGGGACACCTGTAGAAAAGAGGAGTAAGTAGAGAGCCATTTAACTGATTGTAGCCAGTTAGATAGGTAACTAGAGAACCAAGTGACTGTTGTACTGGAAAAGCCTAAAGCAGACATTTTTGAGAGTAGTTTGGTATGTGACAGCGTACTGAAAGCTTTAGAGAGAGACTTAAAAAGAGGGAATAAACTAAATTGTTGTTATCTCTGGCTTTAATGACATGGTCCAAAATGGCAACAAGGGCAGCTGTTGTGCTATAATCTGGGAGAAAGCCATGTTGAGTAGAGGTTAATTGATTTTCTTGGAGTAAGTTTTGTGAGAGTTGTTTATGAATACATTTTTCTAAGATCTTGAAAAGAGGGGACAAGATTGCAATTGGTTTGACATTTATTTCCATGGAGTTTCCCCTTTTATGAAGAGGAATGATGTAATTTTTTTTTCAGAGAGATGGGACACATGACTCATGAATGAATCAATTGATCAGGATAGAGACTGGGTAGGCAATAGAGGGGGCAGCAATCTTTAGACATTCATATGGGAGATTGTCTGCAGAGGGTGAGCAGGGATTAAGATTGTGCAATAAATTTTTACATAGGAAGTAGAGACAGATTTTAAGTTGAAAATGGCATTGTTAGAACTCAGTTTATCAGAGATGGCAAGAATCTGTAGGGAATTTTGGGTGGGGGTGACTATTGAGTCTATAAAGTGGGAGTTTAGAAGCAGTTTCATAGGGTGAAATGTCTGGATAAGGGTTATGTGTACTAGGAGTTACAGAGTGTAATACTTTCTTGATAGTGGACCAAAACTTTGGGGGGTTGTGTTTTTGGTTATTCCGTGGGTTGAAGTAATAATATTTCTTAGTACTAACTTGTTTTTTGTCATGTTTCAAAGTTGTTTGTAGGTCTGTAGGTAAGCTTAAGATTTGTATTTTTGCCAGTGTCTCCAATCTTTGCCTCTGTTATACATTAATTGTCTACTTGTAGGGGATAGCCAGGGTGACTGTGAATTTAACCCTCTTCTTTCTTACAGGAGTGAGGCTATTGAGAATGTTAAGAAGTACTGTATTTAATTTTAGAACAGCATTATCCAGTGGTAGGGAATAGAGGATATAGCAATTAATGTTATTGAGAATGTTGTTAAGATCTTGAAATTGAAATTTGAGAGGTTATGACAGTCTTTATCAAAGTGCTGTTTGATATGGTGAGTTGCTAGTGTCTGATGGGGATCACTAAGGGAGTCTGTGACGTTTTTTTGGAGAGTCATAAAGGTTTGCATTTGAAACTAGGATCCAGTCTGGAGTTGTCCCAGTGTTATTAGTTTTGGTGAAGTGAGAATGGGAAGTTATGAGTTGTTTGAAACCATACAGATGAATACTAGTGGAAGGGGAGTCTGAGATGAAGGTTTGCCAGTTTATATTGACATCACCAAGAATTATTATTTCATGAGAAATGGAACTATATAACCAGTGAAGGATGTCTTCCAGAATAGGGATACTATCTCCTGGGACAATATCCATCCATCCACAACCTCTTTTCCCATTTTGCATATGGGTTATATAGGGCAGTTATACATAGTGTTTTATACTAATTTAATTTACAGTGACAGACAAGGATCTCAGCAGAGAGAAATTTGGGTAGAGAAACAGAAGAAGGAGAGACAGAGAAATGGTTAGAAAACGTGATTGTTACACCACCACCTTTTTTATTTAATCTGTCAGAGGGGGTGATAGCATAGCCGTCGGGGGGATTTCAGAGTTTTTTTATGTAGTTTAAGCCAAATTTATGTATGAATAATAATGTCTGGGGAGACTTTGTTTACTATACTTTGAATATTCATGGATATAAGTTTCAAATTTTTAGTAGCTGTTGTTACGGTAGAAGAGGGAGCAGGTGGAGAAGATAAGTAGTTGGGACCTGGGTTTGGGTGGACACCATTGCATAATATGATCTTTTCACAGTATGAATACATGGATGAGGGTTTAGATATGTTAGTATTAAGTTTAAATGTTACCTTATAAAGCTTGGGAGAAGAGTTAAGAATTGTATATCTGAAAATGAAATAGTGGGTAAGCCAAATAAGCTAGAAGCTATAGTGATAGTGAATGGCTAGCAAGTAACACAGGCAGTGTGAGTAAGGGTGGGGATTGAGAAATAGGTGTGATAGGTATCATATAGCATGTAAGGTATGATAATAGTAGGAGCAAATGTGTGGATAGAAAGATAAGGAGCACATATGGTGTGTTTTATAAACAAGAGTCTTGAAGACAATGATGGAGAATAATTGTTATATGTATATATAATTATGTTATAGAAGGAAATAAAATGAATAAAAAGAATTAAAAAAGTTAAAAATAATTAGGCAGGAATTTGAATAGGTATATAGAATATGGGATGCTAAGAATGTGGAGCAAAGGGAAGGCTGAAAGGAGAAGAAAGAGGACAGCTGTAGAGATACAACATATATAAAGAAGAAAAAATGCTGAAGGGAAGGAATGTAATAAGAGGCAACAGTAGGTGTAAACAATGAGATGGAGGCTGAGGAGTCCTGGAGAAGAGAGGTATAACTAGATAGGTGGAGTCTCAAGAGTGGAGATATGGATAGTATGATTTGAGCAGTGGGTGTTAGTGACAGATGAGGGGTATCAGAATGGAATGTTGCTTGGATAGGTGGCTGTGTGGAGTTATGCACAGGAAGAGAAAGGTTTTGTTTAGGTATAAAAATAGGGATAGTGTGAGGGTGGATGAGATTTGGGTGTAGAATATGGGAGCGGAGTGAGCCCGAGCGAAGCAAAGGCAAATGGAGCAGGCTGTACCATCTGAAATGGCAAAGAAGTATGAAAGGGAGAAAAAGCTATCTGTAGACTTAAAGGTGAGCAAGGTAAGATGTCTTATGTGGTAGAAAGAGTAAAAATGTAATGTCACTAGAAAAGTTGTTAGGAGAAAGTACAAGGTAACAATAGCAGAAGGTGCAATGTTACACAGTCATAGTAATTATACGGGGGTTAGCAGAAAGAATTTCAAAGCAGGGGGTTAACCAGGTGCAGGTGAAGTTAGTAGAAAAGCCTGCCTAAAGAGATACTAAGTACTGCAGTTTATTATTTTTTTGTTATGTTTCATTAAGGGAAAGGTCACTATTTACATGTTACAGTCTGTGAATGCATAGGAAGTTATGGGGAAGACAGACAGATTTATACTGCAGCAAAGAGCAAGTAAGGTAAAGTATGGTAAAGTAGATAATGTTGGGCAGGATTTTTGCAGTAGGTATATATCGTAGAACAGAGAAGAAGGATGGGAGTTCAAGAGAAGTCCACGTCTTCCAGTATAAAGAAAATTGCCAGGGAACTTGTTAGTTCTAGTGGAAGTGTATTCTCTACAGAGTAGACTGTTTTATTTATTACAGAGGACTAGGATTGCTGTGTTAGATATGACAGTAAATAACATACATTATTAATATTCCTCTCTCTAGTAGTTCTTATTAGGGTAAACCTCAGTCTTGGATGTTGTTTGCTGGACAATGATGCTTTGATTGATGCCAGTTCAGTGTTATAGTTGAGGGAAAGAGATAGTCAAAGTAAGATAGAGAGTTTTGACTAAAAGTAAGAATAAACAGAGGAAAAATCCAAATTAGATAAAGGCAAAGGTGATATGAGAGTAAAACTAAGTTACAGTTGTTATACAATTAGCTGAGGAGCAAAGCTTAAAAAGGCATTAACAGTCTATATTAGGTGACTCAAAACTCTGAAATACCATCTGCAGGTCTTAAACCACAACTGCCAGATGGTAAACTTAAAGGTCATTTAGCATTAGAAACTTACAAAATGGGTAATGCTTTTCAACTCATTTAACATTTGTATGTTGTTAAGAATACATTATGATAAAGAAACAACAGAGCAATAACTGTCTAGCTGCAAGTCTAAGAGTAGTTTACATAAACTGGTATACGCAATTGTGGCAGGTCAAGCATCCTCCTTAAATAATATTGATTCCTAATCAATACTCCTAACAGAGCTTAATACGTATCTTGTTCTGAGTTAGTTACAAAAAACTATAAAGGTCTTGGTTATTCTGAGTATCAGGTAAAAAGAGGACCATTGGAATTAATTTAATTGTCACATAATCGGTTAGAGAATGACTATATGTATATAAAACAGAACAGTAGAGCAAACCAGTCCTTCTTTATAGAAATAAAAGGTATAGTCTTGTACCAGAATATTCAGATAACCGAGATATCAAAGTTAGCAAGAATGTAGACCAGTTATACTTGTATATTCAGTAGAGGTTTATCAAGTAGATTAACAAGCAACTTCAGATTAATTAAATGAAAATACCAAAGTATTTTAAATATCTAGTGTGCTCTTGTAGGTTGAGTAACAGTGTTTGTCTGCTACAATCAAGAAACGCTCAAAATACTCATATTCCAGAACATTGCCACAGCCTTAGCACTAACGCAGTATCTGTCATGGATTCAGCCTTCAAATTAGAGAAAATAACACTAGCCATTGTATAACTGCATGAGTTACATCAAAAGGGGAGTACTAGATGAATGCAAATAGGCAGATATGCATTACAGGTATAACACTGTGTTGCTAGAAATGCAAAAGCATCACTCAGTTGTCGGAACATGAGAATGTCATAATACAGTCACAGTAGAGAAAAAATAAAGAAAAAAATCACTACGCAAAGGGAGTAGAGAAATGGAAGAGACTTAAAAACTTAAAAACTTACTGCATAGAAACATTGGAAGATCAAATAGGAAAGCCTGCCTAAAGAATTATTAAGTACTGCAGTTTATTATGTTTGTTATACTGCAATAAGGGAGAGGTCACAATTTACATGTTACAGACTGTGAATGCATTGGAAGTTATAGGGGAGGACAGACAGATTTATATTGCAGCAAAGAACAAGTAAGGTAAAGTATGGTAAGGTAGGTAAAGTGGGGGAGGACTTTTGCAGTGGGTATATAGCATAGAATAGATAAGAAGGATGGGAGCTCAACAGAAGGCCACATCATTCAGTATAAAGAAAATGACCAGGGAACTTGTTAGTTCTAGTGGGAGTGTATATTCTCTACAGAAGACCCTGCTCTATTTATTACAAAGGAATAGGATAGCAATGTTAGACATGACGGTAAATAACATGCATTATTAATATGTCCCTCTCTCTCATGGTCCTTATTAGGGTCCTTAATGGCTAAACCTCAGTCTTGGATGTTGTTTGCTGGACAATGATGGCTTGATTGATGCCAGTTCATTTTTATAGTTGAGGGAAAAAGATAGTTAAAGTAAAACAGCGAGGATTTGGATTATTAATATGCCTGTCTCTCATGATCCTTATTAGGGACATTGTTAGGGTAAGCCTCAATTTTGGATGTTGTTTGCTGAACAAAGATGATTAGATTGACATCAGTTCAGTATTATAGTTGAAGGAAAGAGATAGTCAAAGTAAGACAGAAATGGTTTGATAACTCTGGAAGATCACATGTCCAAAATGGTAACTAGAAGGAGGATGACTAGATGCTAAAGCAGCAGAAATTTTACTCTTATTTGGACCTGAATCTCTACCTTATATACAGTAATAACAATAACCAAGTTTGTGCTTATGAGAAGGTGGGATGACAATGTGCCATTCAGTTGTCATTGTCTGTCAGGAAGGGAAAGGAAAGACCACTATGCATCACAGTGTAAATGAAACCAGAAAAAGAGAACAATCCCCTTTACATGTACAGATTAAGAATGTTCGCATATAAAAATGTAGTGAATAGTTAGATCCCACAAACATCCTCCTCAATGTCTGTATTACTGTATTTTCTGACTCACACTTATTGCTGGCTCTCTATATATCAGACATCTAAGATATATGCATATAAAGATATAACAATGACACTTGCATTTTGCATACCTGGAAGTTCTGCTTGAATCACTCTGGGTCTGTCAATCACATCAGCACCAACATCAAGAAGTCTGTCTGAACCCTCTACCAAGCTATCTGGATCCCTGACAGTGGTCAGAAACTCCTCTGTTTCACTAAGGTGTGGTTTAATAGCAGGACCACCTCCCATAACCACCTGTTCCTTAGTAAATGCAGCTATCCTATGGCTGGTGGAGGTTATCATATCACTTGACAGTGTCATATCTGGGAATAACTTCTCCCATGCCCTTCAGCAACACTGATGTCATTGACCACCTACTGCCATATCCTCTCTCTGGCAGATTGGTCACCTACCTCTCTCTGAAAGAAAATCTCATGTATCAACAATACCTTGATAATGACCTAATGTTCTGTATTAGTGTATGGTTTCTTGCAGGATACAGATTTCTTTCTGGGTGCCATATCCATGTATGAGATGAAAAAGAAAACAAACACATAATTAAATATATAAACAGGATGACTATGAACTTGGTTATGTATTGGTGTATGCATCCATTGTGCACACCAGTTTAAAAGGTAATGCTCCCAATGAATACATACAAGTTGGGCTAACCCCCACAAAAATATTCTAAATGAAATATCAGAAAAATCCATAACACTTTTGTAATGCAGAGAACACAGGTTTGTGTAACTGTAATGTAGTGCAGCATTAACAATAACAATTAACAATGTAGCAGTAGACATGTCAGACAACTATTTTGCACGCCATTTCCACTGCTATGAGGGGCAGGCAGGTAGAAATCTCAAACTTAACACATTTTCTGTGATAAATGTAAAAATGCCAGAACTTGCTATAAAATTATAAAACACTGATCTGCAGTAAATGTGCAAACGACAATTAAATACAACCTACAAAATATAGGTTAGGTACCATTCTGTAGCACACTTTTAGTCATGCACTTGGCCTATGACAAAAGTAAAGGAATAAAGAAAAAGCATTAAGCTAAATCAATGGTTTGGAGCAGGCATTGCAATTCACCATTTAATGCTACAATAAAAGCATTATGTAAGAAATAACAACATACCATGACAATAAAACAGTGTAGAAAGTAGATAATTCTGTAAATGCTGTGCTTATTTAGCAGTATCAAGCTCTCTGGATCCAAGCAGTCTTCCCACTATGATGTAAATGTAAAATGTGAAAGCTACATGATTACCTTTATAAAGTACAGAGCCAGCTCTGTGAGCACTGTGAGTATGCAAATGAACTGTTAAATCGTTAGCATTCCTGAATGCCACAATCTGCACTAACTGTAGGGAAGGTAAACATGTTGTAAAGACCTGCAAGATTACATACACATGCCTCAGCACTGCAAGGACAAGCACTGAAAAGTGTTACCTGCTATTGTCTTGCAGGTGTCTATGATTAGTCAGTCTTACTTCAGGAACAATAAGGGTTTCTCAGTCTCCCCTATTGGATGTATACTTACTGAGGGTATATAAAAGAGAACAGACTTACCCAAAAGTCTGAAAGTACATTGACTGAGTTAGAGCATCATTCCTAACATTCAAATGCTGGGTTTAATTACTACAGTTACTGCCTCGTGCTAAGAAATGTTGCTCATATTCAAGGGTGTGTATTAAGTATTGATACAGATAATATATAAATTAAAAAGGCGGTAAAATTACTCTAAAGAAAGCATAGATAAGGGAACAAGGCACCATAAAGAAAAGAGAGTGATATGCCTGCAGTGTTTGTGGTCTCTGTTTAATATTGAGTGAGTACATGGATATCCTAACTGTTGTTAATATCACAATCATCCAGACATTTACTATCAAATGAAAAAGTACAACTTTCACAACTTGCTTCTGCTGCACTTTCAATGTGACTTGATACAATGTCCCATTTTCACTACATCCAAACACCCTTACTCCTTGCCAGTGCATGTCTTTCATTGCGAAAAATATGGGAAATATTATTTAATGATTATTCTTAATACCCTGGTTTGATGGTTCAAATCCATAGAAGTTCCAGTTGAAGGATAACAAAGTTGGTTAAACATCAGAAATACACAATTAAAGTACTTGTATCCAATTTTTCCCCCTTTATCCTTTGTCAGTCATTTGCTATTGTGTCCATTGACTTTCAACAATCAGTAGCAGTAAATCAGCAATTCACTGCCAAAGGCAAAAACTGACAAATTTTATTTGGACTGCCATCAATAGCACAATTAAAACTGGCATTGGTGTGCTTTCCACAGCATTCTGAGCAGTACTGATTAAAGAAATTCAAGCTGTAACACACATATCTGTGTGGCATAATGTGTTAATGTATTAATCTTAGAGAAACAGTGCAGGAGTTGCAGGATTCTAAACCATTTATCAGATCATTTTATTGAGGGAGGTCACCAAAATCTTGACAATAATTTTGGTGTATGAGTTGATGTGAAAACTCAATTAAGGTCAGTACTGATGAAAAGTGACAGACAGATAAGTCATTTGAAATAATGTTAATGCTAATTGTGTGTGCTGTGTGAAAAATAAAACCATTTCTGCTGTTCCCAGTGCCCTTTTCCATTTTCATGGCATCAGCTACAGCTTTGATATTGTGAGACATGCATGATAGTATTGATGTGGCAAGGAGATGTGAGAAGGCTGAATGTATCAGTGTAATGCAGTAGTAGCTTTGCTCATTGCTTGATATGCACTGATTCATTTCATATTCTTTCAAATTGTTATCCCAAAACACCTTTGTGGATGCTTCCAATAAATGTTGTCTTATGCATTTGTGCACCACTTGATAGCGTGAAATGTACTTTCATGTCTTAAGGAAAGTGCAAAATATTTAGTTTAGGGTGCCTTATATACTGTAAACCAGCCTGGCAGCACTGTGCGGCCAACATCACTCTGGATAGTACTCAGTCTAGAAAATACACCTGTTAAGTAACTTTTTCTGTAGCACAAGGGAAAATTACAGCTGATGAATGGTTTGAATTAACTTAAAATTTACAGATGGTGGTCTGAATACATATTTAATCACCTTTTGTGATACAATAGTGCTATTGTTTAAAAATCAAATATTGCCAGTATTGTTAACAACATGTGAGCAGTTCTGAGTCCACTTTCACATTATTTGTCATTAACTACAAGTCTGATAATTTGTTCCACAAAGTACATTTCTGATGTTGCATTAAGATATAAGAAGGATGAATGTGTCACTTGAATGCTTTTCTTGCTCTGGTCATTGCTACATATACCCAATGATTGCATTAAATTCGCTATCACCTTTTTTCTCTATCATATATTTTTCTATTGATTTTTCCATTTGCTGTTTGCACAGCAGCTCACAAACATGGTTCACTACCTAAGGAAACCAGTGAAAATTTGAGTTTAGGATGCCTTATGTAGTGCAAATATGCCTGGTGTCAGTGTACAGCCCTCAGCACCATGGATAGTAATTACTGCAGAAAATGCACCTAACAGATGTCCAGATCTGTGCCACATGTTTTAAATGAAATTAATTGAGTGAAATATGCCACATAATGCACTGTTTGAATCCTGTTTAGAGATCACATTTCAATTATTCACAATATGTATTTTTTTTTTCATTATAATTTGAATTTGCTGTCTGGTTAGCAGCATGCAAGTGGCTCACTACCTAAGGAAAACAGTTTAAAATTTAGTTTAAGATGCCTTATACATCAAAAATATGGCCCTCAGCACCATGGATAGTAATTACTGGATAGAATGCACCTCATAAATATCCAAATTTGTAGCACAAGGTATAAATGAAGCGAACTGAGTGAAATTAAGTGCATGGTGCTTTGTTCAAATCTTGCAATTATTCAAAATGCATATTTTTTAAAATTTTAATCTGCATTCATTCTACGCTTCACAGTGCACAAACACAGTTTATTACCTAAGGAAAAAGTGAAACATTTGGTTTAGGATACATTATATAGAGTACACATGCCTGGCAATGGAGCATTTTCCTCAGCACTCTGGATAGTACTGAGTGGAGATATTCCACCTGTCACATACCTATCTGTGTGGCACAAGCTATAAATTAAGTGAATAGAGGAAAAAAAAGGTACATGACGCATAGTTTGAATCATGTTTAGAGATAGCATTAAAATGATTCACAATATGTATTTTGTATTTTTTCTTTTAATTTTAATCTGCATTTGCTCTCTGCTTGACAGTGTACAAACACAGTTCACTGCCTAAGGAAAACAGTGAAATATTTAGTGCAAACACATCTGGCAATGGTGCTCTTTCCCCAGCACTCTGAATAGTACTGAGTGAAGAAATTTGACCAGTCACATACCAGTAAGTGTGCCACAAAGTGTAAATGCAGTGAGTTTAGACAAACAACACAGATGATTAAAGCTTCAAATCTATCTAAAATGGACTTTTACAAAGGGTATAAGAATCTCATTTCTCGCAACATTTTGATTAGGACTGAAAAATGAAGGACAAATGATAATGTTGAACATGTTTATAGCAAGCAATATATCAGTAATGCTTGCATAAGTAAACTTTTCTATTTAGCATATATCACTAATGTGTCACATATAACTTTACACTAATGTGTTTACAATTTCTTAAACATGACAGTGATATTTAATTTAAAATTCATTTGCATATGCAGGATGGGCACAATATATTTTTTATAAGCATCATGACTTATCACATATCTTAACTATGTTTTTAGGACAGTTATATCTTGTGGAAGATGGATGTAACATATCTCAACCTGTATTACTCAGCTCATTCATCTCCATCATCTATAATACATTTACAAACAGAAATACTGATTTTTACATAGGAATACATTCCAAGGACTAATTTAAATCATGCACTTGCAGGCATCTCTGAAGGGTATCTCTATTCATTCTGAAATTAGTATATCTCTAATTACTATGGTTTAGAGGTGATTCTCCTGTGGCAATGTCAATTAATAAGATCAGTTTACATTTTTGCATGTTTTATTCCATGGGTTTAATTCCCAGCTGTAAAAACAACATTTTAATATTGTGTAAGATCCAACATCACAACAAGCCACAATTCATCCCCTTTCTCCTTTCAAACTGAAGGATTAAAAGTCATGCCATTAAGAATTCCATTGTTGAACACTGAAACCTCTGTCAATAAGTTGAGCATGACACATGGCTCAATGCCATATTTCACACATTTACTGCTATGTGATGTAAGCAGTGCCAATGTGTCTACCAAGGAATCCATTTGCTTTTAATTGCACAAGCACAACCCAGTTACCCATGAGATCTGAAGTGGGCACCAATTCAGATATATATTTTTAGCTTGTCTTTTGCAGACATGTCTGGCAAGGGAGACAATGGAGCTAAATTTAGAGTACAAAGGCAGGGTTTTGAGGAGTTGAGGATATTTGTGGTACCTCTCATTAAGCTCTACAGCTATAGGCTGCTGCAGGGTGACTATACGGGTCTATATTATAACATCGAAGTTCGTAAACATCAAATGTTATAATATCGAACCCTAAACACCAAAATCTGAAAACATCAAACAGTCAGAATAGCAAATTTTTTCCCAGGGAAAAAAAATCGCTATTCTGAGAAACATAAACACAGCACAAACACACACAAAAAAAACAGAAATCCACACACATACACTTAAAATCCTACACCTAAAAATAAACTAAACTTTACATACTCTACTAGCTATCCACTTACCTTAACCCAACCCTAACCCTAAGGTCCATCACTATCGCACACTCACCTCACCCACGCCCTAACCCTAACTCACCTAACCTGCCCTCTAACCCTAACCTACACACAACCGCACACTTACCTGACCCGCGCCCTAAACCTAACTCACCTAACCTGCCCCCTAACCCTAACCTACACACAGTCGCACACTTACCTGACCCAGGCCCTAACCCAAACGTCCACACAACCGCACACTTACCTGACCCGTTCCCTAACCTTAACTCACCTAACCCGCCCCCTAACCCTAACCTACACACAATTGCACACTTACCTGAACCCGACCTGTAATGTTCCAACATATCGAACTCTGAAAACAGCGAAGCCACAGCAACGGCCAACCGAACCCTTTCCCTGGGAAAGAATTTGGTGTCCTGCACCTTCGCTGTTTTCAGCGTTCGACATTACCGGTTCGATATTATAACATTCGATCTTTGTAAAATTCGATGTTATAATATAGACTCGACTATACTGGGTCTCATATAAAGTTGAAGTTTAAAATAGCTTTGCCAACGCTGTCTCCAATGCAGCTGGCATTCCATGCACCAGGGAATAATGTCATCATCATTTATAGTTACCTTAAGAAACACAAGCAGGACCTCCTAAATGAACGGGAGGCTGAATTTAGGACTGTGAACACCCCTCAGTTGTGTAAGTATACTGACTCATAACCTGTCTATCATATGGCATTAATCATCTAGACAGACAATGCATTTACTCATTATGCTTTAAGATCTATTTTATTTCTTTTTGTACTGTACAGTTGCAGAAGAAATAGCTGCAGGCCATGAGGCACACTATCAGAGATTAACTTTACTTCAGTGTGGCACAGGGTAAGTTTGACTTGGGTCAAAGTTCTAGCAAAAAAAAAAAATTTTATTCCATCAATCACTAGCATCTTGTGCAGGCATACCTCAACCTTGATATCAAGCATGCATGCATTCCCCAATAACTGCTGCTCTTTGCATCATTCAGTGTGAACACCAGCTTAACTGTGCATGGTTCAATACCCAGAAGTAGCAATTAGTATTTATTACAAGATAGTATTTCTAAAAGATTACAGCAAGAATATGTTATGAAAAAATCAAATATGGTAAATGCAGCTATAGCAGTTGAATGCATATATCCTATCTGTCACAGGAAAATATTCTCTTTCTTATATCTAGCAGTGAGATTTCTTTTATGATACATCATCAACCCCTTTTTACCATTTTCTACATGGGGTCGGGATGTTGTTTCAACTGTCATTGTCTCTCTCTTTATTCAGTGCCATTCTCCTACCTTCTTAAATACTCATTCATGACTGTCACAGGTCTTCTCTCACACAATCCATTCACCTCTTTGCTAGATGCCTTCATTTCCTCTTGCCTTCTTCCTGTCCATCGCAAATTGTCTTCACCAGATTATCCTCTGTTTTTTTCTGCACATGCTGGAATAAGTCTCAGTCTTGGGCTTTCCTTTTGGTTAATTTAGAGGTTATTAACAAGCAGTCAATCTCCTGTGTTATCTGAAGCATCCACTGCCTGCTACTGAAAAACAAGTATCATTTTTACTTGATCTGCACTTACTGCATTGTATTTTACTGTGCTGTTATTTTTTAACTGTATTTTACTGTATTTTTGCTGTTCCCTGCACTTTCAGCCTAGCATAGACTTGGTTCAGATTTGCTGGACCCAGTCTGTTTTTATTGTGTCTGAGCACTAAGCCAGCCATTCCAGCTTTCCTCCACAAAAGACATCCTCCCCCTCCACCCTAGTGAGATTACAGTGTAGCTAAGGACCTATTTCAGTGGTGATTGTTGGCCCAGGGCCAAGTCTAGTATGCTACTATTGTTTAGAGTGTTTGAAATCAGTTTAATTTCATTGCTACTTGTTGCCCACATTAGCTCAGGTTTGTGTAGTGCCCACCACCTGCATAACTATGCATTGCTATGCAGTGGAGGATACCATTGCCGGTTGTAAACGCAAACTGTTAGATAGATAATTTTCTCTTAGTCAACTGCTCATGCTCCATCTAAGGTTTCTCACTGCTATGCTTCACTGCCAGACACTCAGCTGAGCCTCTGAAGTTCCTTCACAAATCTTACACATTAAGCTTCTCGCAGTTTAGAACTTTATCTTCTCCCTTAGCCATACCTGGTCCTTCTAGTCCCCTCCCTGTTACTGACCACAGTACTTCACCTAACATCATTAATGGACCATTTCCCACCATTTCTCTAGATAACCTGATCAACATGAGCATCCTGAGGCAATGTAGCAATTTCCTCATGTACACTGACAAGCCACTTCTCCTAATTCACACAAATTCAATATGAGAGATGCATCTATATTAGGAATCTAGACTCTAGGCTCTCTTGCTCACATATCAGTATATCAGATACTAAGCATGTCAGCTCCCATGCTTCACTTACTGCACCATCCACATGTACAACACCTAAACTTACATATGCAGAGGTTCTCAATAGAAGCCTACCTAAAGGTCAGAGACCTCCCAAACATAAACACACTTCACTTAATACATTCCCAGCAAATCACAGTACACATATAAACACACACACACACGCCAGTGTCTCACAAAACATACCCCTAAGGCAAAACACAAAATCAAATGTTTTAGTCATAGTTGATTCCATTGTGAGAGACACAGATGTCCCTCTCACCAGGTTGGATAAGGAAAAGGTCACGGTCAGCTGTCTGTCAGGTGCCAAGATCCACCACATCACACATGCACTCAGGCCTCTCAACAACAACCACTGTTATGATACTGTCATAGTCCATGTCGGTGTGAACAACTTGAGACATATCTCACTGGACTATATGAAGAGAGACATGACTGTGCTATCTGATTATGTGTCCCTTGTGGGTATGTCCCTAGCCTTAAGCAGCATTCTACCTTCATCTAGGATGATGCAATACAGACAAAAAATGATCAACTTCAAGAATTGGCTTAGTTTCTGGTATTAATTAAGGGGATCTGGTACCTGTTACCCTGGGTTGATGTGGTTGATAGACCCAAATGCTTTGCCAGAGATGGTCAACACCTGTCACCTCTGGGATTTGGCTACTG
Source organism: Protopterus annectens (assembly GCF_019279795.1). NCBI lineage: Eukaryota > Metazoa > Chordata > Ceratodontiformes > Protopteridae > Protopterus > Protopterus annectens. The sequence continues at coordinate 617,964,979 of NC_056730.1, forward strand.
GCTAAGACTTTTGCCTCCCCCATAGTGCCTTTTTAGGCAATGTCACGAAAACAAAATTCCTAACTTAAAAATATCCTCAAAAAACAACAGTAAAGTTATACTGCTAAATGCTAGGAGTCTAAATCTGAAACTGCACTCACTGGAAGCAGTCCTCACCTTTGAATATGTGGGCATCTGTACAGTCACAGACACCTGTTTCAAGGCCACATAGAACACCCTGGCCATACTGGGATATAATGCCTTCCACACATTCATACCACAAAATGAACACATGAAAACTAAAGAAGGATGAGTATCAATATTCATCAAAGATAAATACACCTTCAGATTGGTTAAACAAAATGATTCTCTAGAGTTACTCCATGTTTAAATAACTATAGGAAAGACCTCTCTTCAAGTTATTACCAGCTATAACCCCCCCCCCCCAATCCATGAACCATGATATATACACCATCTACTTGGATCTACCTAGGTCACTCAAAATACAAGCAAACACCCTGGTTATGGGTGACTTTAACTACCCATCAGTAAATTGGGTATATTTTACCTATACAAACACACTCACCCAAAGGTTATTGGACTTTGTTAACTCAAATGTCTTGGAGCAAATAGTTGACGCCCCCACAAGGGGCCCAAACATTCTAGACTTGGTACTTATCAACATGGTAGAATGGTGCACCACCACAAGTGTGTGGTCCTCCTTGGTAAAGTCTGATCATAAATCAGTCTCTTCCAAAGTAACAACAACAGCAGACCACCCCTTAGGAGAAATTAAGCTAAAACAACTTCTCCAAAACCAACTACAGCCTCTTATGAGAAGAAAGCTCCTGTCCCCACTGATGGCAAGGACATCTATAGTGGAATATAAACCGATGCATTGTATAAACATTTATACAATTGTATTGACATTTTGTTCCTGATAAGACCAAAGCAAGATCCTCAAGAAAAAAGAAGCCTGCCTTGTGGACATCCACCATAAACAGGTTATATAACAGGAGGAAGATATTGCTGTCTAAGAGAAAGAAGGTACTATCAGAATTGAAAGTACACCTTTCTCAGCTTTAACAAGCAAATGAGACATCTTGTAAAGTCCTCTAAAGGTAGCTACAAATCTAGACTAGCATCCTTAGCTAAGGATAACCAAAAGACATTCTTTAGCTACATCCAAAACCTTAAAGGAAAAACCCAGATTTGTGCTGAACTGGTAGTAAATGGTAGCACATATACTGAACCAGTGGAAATAGCCAACTTGCTAATGGCCAAGTTCAGTGAAAGCTTCTCCCACCTTTTCCTGCCACAAATACCCCAAAACATTACTACCAGCTATTATCCACCTAGTATCTCTAAAGAGCAGGTCCTATCCAGTCTCTCCAAGGCCAAAAACACAGCCTCTATGGGACCTGATAATATCCCAGGCTGTGTTCTCAATGGTTTAAAACAGGAGTTAGCAACACCATTGGGTACTCTTTTCAACCATAGCCTAAGCACTGGTTTTGTCCCTGCTGAATGGAAAACAGCTATCGTCATCCTCTTACACAAGGGGAGTGCATCCATTGGCCCTGGGAACTATAGACCCATTAGCCTAACCAGACTTATCTGCAAGGCCATGGAGAGAATCATCATGGACCTTATAAACAAGAATATAGGAGACCTTAAAACACTTGACCATACCCAGTTTGCTTTTGTTAAAGGGAAATCCTGCTTACTGAACGTGGTGGACTTCTTTGAGAATGTCACCAAAGCCCTTGATGAAGGCAAAATTGTGGATATGGCCTACCTAGACTTGGCCAAGGCCTTTGATACAATCCTCCACTTAGGCATCATTGAAAGACTCAATTCAGCTGGGGGTCAACACATATACTGTCGGGTGAGTTGCAAACTGACTCACCGACAGAACACATACAGTCAAAATAGGGGACTCCACCTACACCAGCAGACCGGTTACCAGTGGTGCTCCACAGGGATTGGTGCTGTGGCCCCTATTGTTTGGAATCTACTTCTCATAAGTACAGGCAAAAACAAAAGGTCTGTGACTGACAAAGTTTGCTGATGACTGTAAACTGGGAGAAGTCATTGAGTCCCCAAATGATGTCAACATTCTAGAAGAAGGACTTATGCAAACTAATGATCAGTGCCAAAATCATGGTCTTAAACTCAATGCAAAAAAGTGCATTATCATCCCCTTTGTCAAAGGCAGTGTCCCTGCAGATTACCATATTAATAACAAAACCCTAAACTCTAAATCATGATGAGAGATTTGGGAATATGGGTTGACAGCAACCTTACTTTTGATCATCATGTCTCCACGGTAGTAAGGAAGGCCTTCTATATTGCTTACCTCATAAGCAAGGGCATAGCTTCCAGAACAAAAGAGGTGATAACTCCTCTGTACTCTTCCCTCATCAGGCAAATAATGGAATAGAATGCTGCCTTTGGTATGTACCTAAACATGCACCCACAACAGCTGGAGAGACATTGTTTCTTCACAAAGAAAATCCAGAGTCTTCAGCACATTTTACATGGACAGACTGAAATCACTGTCACCATACTCTGTATCATATAGACTAGTCAGAAGCTGCCTGTGACTAACATACAGAACAACCACTGATCATGCTTAATGGAAATGCTGCACATTTGTAAGTCAAATGGTACACGATTCACTCACTCTATAGACCTTAACCTAGCATGTGATGTGAACAGGACTTGCTGGAGAGACAGATATGTCTCCCACAAGTTGCGTCTCCTCTGGAATAAACTTCCAATACAGGTTCAACAGATCCCTTCATTAATCTTTTTTAAGCATAACTTGGATGATAGGATGGGAAACCACAAATTCACCCTAGGGGTTTCACCTGTGTCCTGCTTGGATAGGGCAATCTGTGCTGATTTAGATCTGCTTATAACACCCTACCACCCATCCCAGGCACGTCATCTCCATATTCTATAGCTTCTTCAACTGCTGTGCCTTTACCGCACAGGTTTCCATACTATACAGTAGTACTGGTCACACCACTGTTTTGTACACCTTAATTTTCAGCTTCTTTGTCATTTTTCTGTCATATACTACACTTGACACTGTGTGCCAGTTGGCTCCAGCCCCTCCAATTCTAGCTGTATCCTCCTCATTCAGACTTCTCTTCTTCTCTATCACCCCTCTCAGATATTTGAAGCTATTAAACAGTTCCACTATTTACCTTTCTATCTCAATTATCAGCTTCTTCTGAACTTCAGTTGATGTCGTTACAGCTGTCTTATCTTTGCTCAGTGTGCCATCAGTTTTGCATTCCACTCCCCTATCCATTGCTGAAGTTCTTCCTCAGAGTCTTCCTGTAATGGCACATCATCTGCATTAAGCAACTTTGTTGGTCTGTCCCCTCTGACCTGTTTGCTAATGTAGTCCATTACCAGTATGAATAGCAGTGGGCTCAGAGCTGAAACCTGGTACACAACCACTTCCACTGTGAACCCCTCTGTGAGACAAGAACACTTTTCTTACTTGAGTCATTGGGTCATTGTTCATAGCTTGCACTAATTCTACCAATAACCCCTCTATGAGACAAGAACACTGTTCTCACTTGAGTCATTGGGTCATTGTTCATAGCTTGCACTAATTCTACCAATGTTTCTGGGACTTTGAACCACCACAATATTATCAAAATCAGCTTTCTTAGGATCATGTCATGTGTTTTCTCCAAGTCTAGGAATGCCCAGTTGGACTCTTTCATCATCTCTAGCTTCTTCTCAACTATCTGTCTCACTGCAAACATCGGGTCAGTTGTGCTGCATCCTGATCTTAATCAAAGCTGCCCATCTCCCCATCTTATTTTCTACTTCTCTGTGTATTCATTTATCAATCTTCATCTCCAGAACTTTCATGAAATGTGACTGGAGTTTGATACCTCTGTACTGCCCACAGTTCTGAATGTCATCTTTATTCTTGAAAACTTTCACTGGTATGCTTATTATCCAGTCATCTGAGATACACCTTTTCTCCAAACTACTATGAGTACCCTCAAGAGCCATTTCTTCCCTATCTCACCCAGCATCTTTATCAAGTCTGCTGTGACATCATCTGAGCCTGCTGCTTTCCCTGACCTCATTTTCTGTAGTGCTATTCTTACTTCTTCTATAGTGGGCTTCTCCTCTTCTCTCATTGTAGGCTGTCAGGGGCAGTACAGCTTATATGGGGTTTTCTTTGTTCAGAAGCTACTGGAAGTACTTCTTAATCTGCCTTTGATGTCCTGTGGACTGGTGAGCAGGCCATTGCTGGCATACCTTATAAAGGGTGTCTGACTATCCTCTCCCACTTTTTCTTGCACTCCTTCTTTCTTTTGATGACTTCCTGGACTTCTGCATTCCATCACCAGCTTTCCTTATGTACCTTATTTCCATACCTAGCTCAGACGCATACAGTCCCATAGTGCTCACACATGCCAATTTGAGGTGCTGCCATTCTTCTTTACCTCCACCTATTTCCTCTTTTTCTTGAGCTGCTAGACCCCTAAGTAGTTCTTTGAACTCTCCAGTCATCTTCCAGGTATTCAGCCTGGTCTCTATTGACTTTAGAGCCTTCTCTGACCATTGCTTGCAGCTGATTGTGACAACCAGTGATTTATGCTGTGGAACAGCTGTTTCACTTGGGATGACTTCACAATCACTAATTCTACCCCAGTGTCCTTTCCTTACCAGGAGTTAGTCAATCTGAGTTGCATTTTGGCCACTTTTGTATGTGATCTTGTGACAGTCTGTCTTTCTGAACCATGTGTTGGCAACTATTAAGCTATTTGCCAGAAAGAAGCCTAGAATGGCCTCTCCTTCTTTATTCCTGTTACTGCATCCATGTGGACACATGTGGTCACCATATCCTGTTTTGTCTGTTTCAATATGTGCCTTCAGTTCACCTATTATCAATACCAATTCTTGTTCTCCTGCTTGATCTATTAGGTCCTGCAACTACTGTCTGAATGTACTCTTTTTTTTTCTCACTATCACAACCCTGCTATGGGACATAAGCTGAGATTATGAATACTGACTTATCATTAGGCTGGAGTCTGATTGCCTTGAGTCTGTCAATAATTCTGATGCGATCTCTCACAGTTTTTTGAAGCTTCTCTCTCACCACAATTCCCACACTATTTCTATCCTGTTCTTTTCTTGTTTAGTAGGATGTCAAGTCAAGTGGCCTCTATTTTATGACATATTCATACCTTAACATCAGATATGGATGTCGCAGAGATGTACAATACTAAATTATCAAAATTGTTTATGTAGTGACCCAAACATAGTATTGAATAAATAAAACAATGTGACATGCCATGGATCTAATTAGCTCTTTTTATGTCTTCTCACACCCTATCTGTTTTTTTTTTTTTTTTGGTGGGGTGGGGGAGCTGATTTACTAGTATTCTTCTGTGTGTCTATCTATCTGCTGAAAACAAAATGACCAACAACACATAGAAATAGACCAACCACTGGGTCTTGGCCTGCCATACCTCCATAGACAGCATCAAGTACTTCAGGTTCACAACCTGTCAGTGTTGCTTTCACAACTCCTGTCCTACTGGCTCCACCTGCGTTAGGTAGATCTGTCTTGGCTGCTGGAGCCTTGGTACACCCTTGGAGCAGTACCAGTGGAAGTAGTGATTTTGTCACCTGGCAGTTGGTCACCAGGGCTGGTGGAGAATATTAAGGTGATGGGCTTCTTTGCACATATCATCTGGGTTGTAAAGGTCCTGTGTCAGATTGCAAAGATGATCCCATGTCCGACACTGACCTGCTACACAAGATTGTGATGACAGTTCTAAGGGTTAGGACTAGATTCTCATACTTCTCAAGCTGTACATGGATGCACCTCTGAAGTTCTCTACCTATACCCAATCATGGTGTCCCCCAAACCTTTTGTCTCCATCAACATCCCTGTCTGTCTTGTAGGTCCTGTATGCCTGCATATGTCCTAACTTACCCTACCTATCTGGCAATCTCATTCCTAAGAACATCCCATGATATTCTTCTCTCCTCAAAAAAACACAAAAAATGGGCACTTGTCCCATATAAAAACATTAGGCCACATACATTGTTCTCCACTTTGCCTGTCTGTCATCTTGACCGATTTATTTTTTTCAATCGGCCATGAAACATTATTCTGTTGTTGTCAGCGATCACTGGTGTGGTCAAAGTCATGACATTGTGTGTAAAATTCTACATTTATGTTGTGAAGATGTGGATAGCTATGGTGCTGTCCCATGACCCCCCCTGCAAATTTCTGTATCCTTTCCCATATGTCCTACCCCCTGCTTGCCAACCCCATTTTCACCACTGTGTTATCCACCCTTTTTTGATACATTTAATCTGGTCAAGAACTAGATTCACACACAACACACATGGCCAGGAATGGCCTATCAAAAACCTTCTCTTTATATTATCAATATTTGTGCAGAGATTGGCATAGTGCAACAATTCTGAGTGATGGTAAACACTGTTCAACTTCTTATTGCAAAAGTTGATGATTTCAGTTTAGTCCACAGTGGTCCAGATGCTTTCACACAAATGTGCTACACCATGACCATACAGAATACAGGCAGACTAAAGGCAGTACTGTGAAACAGTTAGTATAACAGTTCTTAGGCTGCTGGATGTAATAAAGTGAGAGTTTCTATGTAGCATGTTGAGATAATTAAATTGCTTGTAGACTGATGCTTTTGCATATCATGGGTTCAATTACAGCTGTAGGTCAATTTATTAATTCATGCAATTTCATATTCCTATCATATATTTAACTTCAAATATCTTTGTTTCTCTTCATATACATTTCATTACCATGTCATTTGAATAGTGCAAGACATCCTTTGCAAAAACATTGCAGCCCCTACAAGGAGAGTTATTAAGCCAACCTTATCCTGCATATGTATTCATGTTTGTTGCATTCTCCTACCCCTTGTTTTTCCCTATAGCAAGCACCTTTTTGTACAGAAGATGACAGATTAATAATGATGTATTAAGTGTAACATACTATATTCATGTTCTTACATGTCCCACAAAACACATTGTATCTATTCCGCCCTGCATCTGTCTGTATCCCTCTCTCTGCTCACTGCTTCTGTGTCATTAAGTTATTACTGTGCTCCAATTGTGTTATTTAAATGTTATGAAGTAGTAATTCCCTTGTGGTATGATGAGTCAATGTTCATGTTTAGACAGATTTTTGACTAATTTCAAGGGTTCTAATGCAGCCATTAGTTAAGTCCTACTGACTGTTTTAGGTAGACTATTTCATGTGTTCCAGCTGGTTACATATTGTTATGAGTCACCGTTATTCTTCTTCTTTCATAAGCTACTTTGTCCCTGCCTCCATCTCACCCCGTCAATGTATCCTCTCTCTTCTGTATAATTTATCTTCCACCTCTGCATTTACATAATGTCTGTCACTGGGCAACAATTGCAACTAAGGTTAAATGGAAGTACACAGCTTATGCCAATATCTTATGATTGCATTGCCTTTGACTGCATTATTCTGTTGCTCTTCATGTTGCTGTGCTTAGCAATGCTTATTCACTTTAATGCACTTTCAACAAGCTGAACAGTTGGATGTACAGATTACAGTGGCCAATGGGGTAATAAACATGAATATATATGTTCATGTCTGCTGAAATCTGCTGTCAAATGTTAACTTTCAGAAGTATGACTTCCCATATGCTATGCTTAGATAATACTCAGGTATATATATTTCTTGGAATGCTCTAAAGGTTCAAATCTAGATGGATGTAAACATGTTTCAGAATGTTTTGCCTGACTCCAGTGGCTTTAAATGTTGGCTACACATTTCCTAAACACATCATTATCCTGCTGCTATATTAGTGTGCCTGTTCCCTGTTGTTAAGCATGGCTTGTACTGATCTTTGAGTGGATGTCAGCAAAGAGCAACATAAGTACTGCTAATTCACATTCTAAGTTCAACACATCAAGATATGAATATGTGTGGGCTATTTTGACACCAGCAGCACAATTCAGCTTGGCAGTGCTATGCTCAAATAGTAAAATAAAAAAAAAGAAAATGAAATAATTATTGTTTTAGTTTGCACAAAGTTTGTATGTCTGTATTAATTTGTCAGCAAGTTATCCTGATTTTAAACTGATATTGAGTCAATTAAGTCAGTTGGTTAATGTATGTCTGCTATACAATGTTTACACTTTCAACTACATTACAAGTTTGGTTTATCTCTTCTCACATAATCCTTCTCACATAATCCATCACTGTTGTTCTGCAGTGCACTGTGCTATGTATGACTTTTGTGTTTGCCTTGTTAATGCACAAGTATGAGACAATACAAGTGTGCAATCATCCCGGCATGAAGAGGCAGGAAAGTTAAACAGATAATTCACTGATTTACAACAGTGAATTTCTATGGCATCCCATAATGTGAAATGTATCAATGTCTCTCACAGTAACACAAAGTGCATGAAGAGCAGTATCTAAATGTTAGTAGAGAAGTATGCAATTACATGGGGTAACCAAAATGATGTTACATTGTCCTGTGCACACATATACATTTGTTGCAAAACCTGTAATGCACAGTACCATCTGTTCCAAGCAGTAAATTTTTAAGAAGTGCAAATGTGCTTTTTCACATCCTTAAAGTCCATCTTCTTTGATGGAGCTTGCAAATAATACTGTACTATTTAGATTGTGTTACTAATAGGTAGAAGGACTGATGCTCAATATGGGAAACGTGCGCGCGCGCGCGCGCGCGCGTGTGTGTGTGTGTGTGTGTGTGTGTGTATGTGTGTGTGCAACACTTGTTGCTGTATATACTTCTCATGAGGAGAATACATTTTAACTCTGCAGCCAGCTCCCTTATCCCACTTTTTTACAGAAACATCTTCTCGGAAATACAATGATGAGGTCATCCTGCCAAAAGTGCATTCTCTTCCATTAAGAGTCAGATTTGTCCTATGGAGCTTGTGACTAACACATTCTCTCAACATTGCGTAACTGGATAGGTAGAAGGTTTGATGCTCAACATGTGAAACTTGTGAGTGTTGCACTTGTTGCTAAATCCACCTCCAATGAAAAGAATATATTTAACTCCATACAGAGATCACTATAGGTTCATAGGTTGGTACTAGGCTATCGGCCCTAGGGCCTATGCAAGCCTAGCCATAGCAATTCCCAATTCCCTGGATATTTCTTCCCACAATATTTACTTCTCTGGGCCCCTGTCTAGCAGGGCGACTGACATAATCCCCGGGGTGAATTTTGTATCTCCCATCCAATCATCAATGTTTTTTTTGAAGAGGGCCAGTGAGGTGCTCTGCTTGACATGTATGGGCAGTCTATTCCAGTGTATCGGGAGTCTCTGGGTCAGGAACCTATCCCTCCAGCATGTTTTGTTCATTGTGGTAACAAGGTTTAGATCCCTCAAGCGTGTGGCTCTGAGGGATTGGAATTTCTTTAAGTGGAGCATGTCCAGCTGCTCAGGGTTTGACATGGATTTGTATGTTAAGCAGAGATCGCCTCTGAGTAGACAATATGCCATAGAGTATAGCTGGAGTTTTTTTAGATGGTCAGCATATGGCATCTGCTTTAGGCCTGTGATTCTTTTAGTGAGATATTTCTGTGGCTTTTCCAGCTGTTGCAGATGTCTTGTGAGGTACATACCAAATGGGGCATTATACTCTATAATGGGTCTAATGAGGGATGAGTACAGTAAGACAATGACCTCCTTTTTTCTGGATGAAAATCCCTTAGTGATGAGGTGTGCCACATAGAAGGATTTCCTGACTGTTGTGATGATGTGGTTATCGAAAGTGAGACCACTGTCCACCTGTGTCCCTAAGTCTCTCATCACACTTTCGATGTTTAGCGTCCTGCCACCTATGTGGTAATTCATGGGTACATGTTTTTTTCCAAAGGGGATAACTATACATTTCTTGGCATTAAGCTTGAGCCCATGGCTCTGGCACCAGGTATCTGTTTCTGTAAGGCCTTTTTGTAGAATATCCACATCATTTGGGGATTCAATAATGGCTCCCAGTTTGTAGTCATCTCCAAACTTTGTTAGCCAGAGTCCCTTAGTGCTGGCCTGTACTTCAGAGAAGTAGATGCCAAACAAGAGTGGTCCCAGAACTGAACCCTGAGGTACTCCACTTGTCACTTGTCTGGAGCTGGATTTGGAGTCGGCTACTTTTACAGTCTGGGATCTGTCAGTAAGCCAGTTGGCAACCCATCGAGTGACATAGGGATTTATGCCCAGCTTAGTAAGTTTATCTATGACTCCAGAGTGGGGGATGGTGTCAAAGGCCTTGGCGAGGTCCAGATAGGCTGTGTGGACCACCTTATCCTCGTCCACAACTCTGCAGACTGATTAGAAGAAGTCAATCAGATTCAGGAGACAAGATCGGCCCTTCACAAACCCAAACTGGGTGGGGTCTAGTGTTTGAAGGCTGCCAATGTCTTTGTTTATAAGTTCCATGATAATGCGTTCCATGCCCTTGCAGATCAGGCTTGTCAGACTGATGGGATGGTAGTTCCCAGGATCCAAGGTGGATCCTCCCTTGTGGAGCGGGATAACTGTAGCTGTGTGCCACTCAGTGGGCACGAAGCCTGAGGTGAGGCTATGATTAAACATGACACTTAGGTGAGGTGCCAGTTCATTTTGTAGTTCATGTAGTACACAGCCTGGGATGTCATCTGGTCCCATGGATGCTGTATTCTTAGCTTTGGAGAGTGCAGTTTCTACCTGTGTGGCCGTGATTATCAGAATTTGGCAATCTTTTGGTATTGAGACGGGCCCTTTAGGGGGTGAGAGAGGGGTGAAGTTGGCACTAAATCGATCTGCCAGGATATTGGCAATATCCTTGGGATCAGTATATTTAATGCCATTCTGTTGTAGCTCAGAGCAGATCTGAGCATTGCCATTTAGATTCTTGACATAACTATAGAATGCCTTGTGGTTGTCTTTGGAATATTTGGCAATTTTATTTTCGTAACTAGCTTTTGAGGATTTTATAAGGAATCTCAGCTTCTTACTGAGGCTGGTGAGGGAGTTTTTGGCATCCTGGAATTTTCCTCTTTACTGCAACAGTTTCTTCCTTCTGTTGTATAGTTTGTTTATAGCAGGGGACCACCAGATTGGCTTCCATTTTTGGAGAAGAGCATATTGGTTCTATTTGGGATGGCACGATTCATGCACGAGTGGATGTGCTCGTACAGTGCCTTAGTGTAGGATTCTGCAGTCGAATTTCCAGATCCCAGATTGTCACTTCTGACTTCAGTAGCATGAAGTTGGCTTTGGAGAAGTTTTTTAAGGAGGTATCCTTACTGGGGGGTGGGGGTGGGATGTGGATGTCAAATGTGATTTGCTTATGGTCAGACCTGACCAATGAGGGGGTGACCACTGGTGTGGAGCATCTATCTCCCATGTTGGTAATGACCAGGTCTAGGATATTGGCTCCCCTGGTGGGACAATGGATTAGTTGATCCAGGGCATTGGAATTTATGAATTCCAAGAACCGTTGGGAAAAGGAGTTGGTACCCGAGTAGTTTTCCCAATTAAGGGCAGGGTAGTTGAAATCACCCAGTATTAGGGTGTTTGTTTGTATCTTAATATTTTCCAGTATGTTTTGAAAGGTGTAGTGAGAATCTTGGGGCATGGTGGGGGATCTGTAGCAAGCTACAATTTGGATTGCAGTCTTACCTAGTGTTAGTTGCACCTGGAGAATTTCAGATGCATTGTGTTGGGCAACTAGCCTGGAGGTGTGAATATCCTTGGTGAATATGGACACTCCCCCACCTTTAGTATTTCGGTCTTGGTTTTGTGGCCGAAAAGTGTGGTAAGAATTGTAGCCTGGTATTGCAGGGGTGCTCTCTTGAGCCTTGAACCAGGTCTCAGTTACTGCACAGATATCGATGTTCTCTATTTTTAGGAGTGCCTCGTGAGAGTGCATTTTGAGGTTTAGACTTCTAGCATTAAGTAGCATTGCCTTCAGATTTTGTATGCTTGTATCTGTTACGGTGGTGGTTTTATCCTTTGAACCTTGCCTAAAAAAGGCACTATAGGGGTGGCAAGAGCTTTAGCCAGTAACCTGTATCCCAGGAGTGACAGGTGCCGACCATCTCTGGCAAAGCATCGTGGTTTGTCGATCATGTCTTCCCAGGCAGACAAATACTGGATCCCCTTTGAATGACACCAGAAGTTTAGCCAATTGTTGAAGTCAATCATTTTGTCATTATACTGTGGTATCATTCTGGGCGAAGGCAGGAAGCTACTCAGGGCTAGGGTCATACCTGCCTGAGTCACATGATCCAAGAACTCTTCCATGTCTCTTTTCATGTAGTCCAGGGAGGTACGTCTTAAGTCATTCACTCCAGCATGGACAATGACAGAGTCGTATTTGTACTTGTTGTGGAGTGACTTGAGTGCATGCATTATGTGGCGGATCCTGGCACCTGACAGGCAGCTGACTGTAATTTTCTCCTTGTTCAGCCTGGAGAGTGAGACATCAGTGTGCCTGACTATAGAGTCACCTATGACTAAAGTGTTGGGTACATTGTCTTGCCTTAGGGGCTGTTGGGTGGCACACTGGTGTTGTGAGCTATGTGTCACTTTGGTTGTGACTGATGTTTGTTTGTGTTTCGGCTTCGGAGGTCCTTGTTGCTTGGGCAGGTTAATGTTAAGGGCCTCCGCATATGTGGGTTTAGTGCTGCTATGTGTGGGTGTTGATGGTGTGGGTTTTGAAGGGTTATGATTTGCTTGAGGTGTAATGCAGGTGTTAACCTTCTCCTCTTGACTGTCTAGCACAATCTTGGCCGGAGAGAGCTTAGCTTCCAGTTTGGCTATGTAACTGCATCTCTCGCAGGTTGTAGTGTTGGGTGGTAGGAGGAGAGGATAGTCTGTGTACATGAGGCAGTAGCTGCACTGCCCAAGTATGCCCAGATTCACCAGGTGGACAGGAGAAATCACTGGAAGCTGACCCTTGGACATGCCTGTTTAGGTGTTTTTTTGTAAAGTTTAAGAGCTGTTTTCTCTTACCTTTGCAAGGCACTCTGCAATTATAGGCTGTTTAATGACTATGATTAACTTCTCCTTATTGACAAGGAGAGCTGAGTGCTTGAATCAGTTTCAGGTGTCCTAGTGCTTTCTTGTAAAGTTTAAGAGCTGTTTTCCCTTACCTTTGCAAGGTATTTTGCAGTTATAGGCTGTTTAGTCCCACTTTTTTACAGAAATATCTTCTCTAAAACACAGTGATGAGCTCATACTGGCAAACATGCACATCATCCCCTTAAAGGTTAGACTTCTCCTAGGGCACTTACAACTAATACTGTGTTCTCTGCACTTTGTAACTAGATAGGTAGAAGGATCAATGCTCAATATGGGGAAAGTGTGTGTGTAAGTATGCATGTGTGTAAGTGTATACGTGTGTATATGTGTGTGCATATGTGTGTGCGTGTGTGTGTGTGTGTGTGTGTGTGTGTGTGGGTGTGTGTGTGGGTGCATGTGGATGTGTGTGGGTGTGTGTGGGTGTGTGTGTGTGTGTGCATGTGTGTGTGTGTGTTATGGGGTGGTAGATTAGTAGATTTAGGTGAGTATGTCTTTCAGCACAGCTGGGATCAGCCATGTTCCACTCTACTTTACTGGTAGATGACACCACTATCCCCTTATCCCATATTTCACAAACACAACTTTGTAGCATAAGGGTGTAGCTAAGCATACTGTTTTACTCTACTGAGTCAAATTTTATATACATTACTTATAGAAATTATGGCTTTTCTAGGCCATACTGTGTTCATAATGGTCTAACTTAATGCTGCCAATAAGAGCTTCATAAACTGAAAAATATCTGTTTAATGGTTTTAGAGGGAAAGTGATGCAGCAGTTCTTAAGTGCTGGGGGTTTCCAGTTTTTAAATGACAGGTGGGCTGTAGGGCAACAATAAGAGCACAAGATTACAACATTATATTCTCTAGCTACACCTCTGGTGCAGCACACTGATGAGGTCATTCTTTCTAAAGTGAACTGTCACACTTTAGAAGTCCGAGTTCTACTGTGGCACTTTTGTTTCTTATAATATTCTCTAGAATGTGTAAATAGATAAGTATGAGGATTGAACATAGCAGTGAATAACTTCTACAAGTGTGTGTGTGACTCTAAACGAATTCAGGGTTGGTTTACACACATTTGTAGTAGCAAATCTTATAACCCAAGATGGCTGCAAAAGTCATTTTACCAGACACATCTCATTGGCAATACACTTCTGTTTAGTATTACCTCATGGTGCTGGCTGCTGATAATATGTATATAGATTGTGTAACTAGATAAGTAGGTGGTGTGAGTCCATCCCTATTTAAATAATGTGACTGTGATCATTGTCATATACTGTAGGCCACCTCACAACCACCTTTATATACACTTCTACTCATGAGATGGATTTACAGTGGCACAATGTTATAATAGCAAATACTGGCATCTCCAGGGGAAAATGCATTTTTGGCCACACATTGAAGGCATACTGCTACCATAACTGCAGCATCATATAGCTGTAGTATGAATTTACTTATGTTGTGTGACTTTAATGAAGTGCTTTGTACATTTGTATAACTACATAAGTAGGATGTTTGGGGCCAGCTGTGAGTGTGTCTTTCACCCTCATACTGTGTAGGCTACTCTTCAAATACATATACGATATGTGCCTGTACAGTGTTATTGTACAATATGGCCACTTTTTTGCATAAACATCCAGCTATTAAACAATAGTGATGTTACCCATTCAAATGTGCACTGTTACAGTTGTACAGCAACATGTCCTGTGGTGTTTACAATTCAGGCACTTATCTGTAACTGATCTTAGGTAATTAGTAGAAACCCAGCCATTATTGCTCAGGCTATGTACAGTCAGTGTTATTGTGGATGTACATGTCACTATTACTGTTGTCTAACACATGAGATGTGTACACATATAGATGTTGACTCCTCTTACAAAAAGCTATAATAATATCTCTTATTCAAAGTAATGATGACACGTGATTACATTTTCCTTACACAACATATGTAGCAAATGTTATTCTCTGGCATGAGGTAATGAGACAGCAGTATGTATGTTGTTACTTTAGTACAGCACTTACAGGCACACACAACCCTTGTAGCAATAGCATGATATAA
Source organism: Protopterus annectens (assembly GCF_019279795.1). Taxonomy (NCBI): domain Eukaryota; kingdom Metazoa; phylum Chordata; order Ceratodontiformes; family Protopteridae; genus Protopterus; species Protopterus annectens. The sequence goes on from NC_056730.1 coordinate 617,980,134, forward strand.
GGCCTTGACATACCAACATATCTCACAGTTGTGGTGACACTTTTACCATGGTGCATTCATTCTCTACAACATCATGTATTTTCTATAGTCAGATGCTCACGTGTTCAAAGTCCATGTTCATTCACTATTAGTATTGTGTGGCCCTATACTGTAAGGCATGAATGGCATCCATCACAGTTATAATGTGTACATTTACAGTGGGAGAAGCCTCTGCTATCCCTTTTATCTCAAAGAGATTGTTTATGACACAAACATATGATGTAATAAGTTAGCATTGCTGGTGCATCACTCTTGTGTTAAGACTTTCACTGTGGCACTTGTGGTTCTTCCATATGCCATTACTCAGTAGATTTGCATAACTTGTTGTTCAATTCCTGAAAAGGCAAGATTATATGAATGTAATGACATTATACAAAACACGATTGCATCTAGTGATACTTAGCAATTTGTTCCTATGGCATGTGCATTGATTACTGACTTGTATAGCATACCTGCAAAGACAGACTGTGGTTCAATTATATGACAGTGTATGTACTTCACAATGGAAATAGTTTCCTTGTCAAAGAAGCATTGATACTGTACTGCTCACCACTGTGTGGGCAGTAATATGTATAGCTCCTTTTCTGATTGTTCATATTATATTTGTAACTCCTGTCTTACTGCACATATTGACTTCACTTATTTGTGTGACAGCTTTCACTGATATCTGGTTTGCACATGCAGTCAATACAGATGTCTGTAAGGAGTCTAGTATCATAGGTGAAGGGTTGAGATGACAGTGGATTACACACAGACAATAGTTATAGTACAGACAGAGGGCCACCTTTTTCAGGTCTTGTCCAACAACATAAGGCATTCATACCCCTTATGATAGCAAAGTGCTGTAAGCTATTCAAGGGTGCTCTTCATGACATAATTGATATACATATTTCTGTGGCATCCATGATTGATATACATCACTCTGATATCTTTCCTGGCATGTGTTTGCAAACGACATGATGCAACTGTTTATTATGTCATTCATCGCTATTTCCAAAATAAATACACTCTGCATTGCATGTCTTCATTCAGACAAACCTCTCAAAAGTACTGATGGTCACCGAATGTCCTCAGTTTAGCACCATATGTTTGTACTGGAAAATCATTAAAGAATAATACACATTTCAGTTTGACTTCACAACCCTCACAAGATCATTAACAATACTAATGCAAAAAAAAGTTTGATGCTATCAACTGTCTAACTTTCTAAGACTAATCAAAGGTACAAGTACCAATTCAACATCACAAATGCAGATATGCTAAGCACTAAGTCAGGTATGCACACTGAGAATCACACACAAAGCTTATGTAACCCTGAATCAAAAACATAGAAAACAGGGATATGGCAGAATTATCACTTGCATAGGGTGCTGTGGAGGGGAGGGGGTAGGAAGCCTAGGCTGACACAAAAAGTCAGTGAGTGCGTGTGAGTAAGAAAGACAAGCAGGTAGACATCCAGATAAAGAAACAAATGGCCAGTGAGACAAAATGAGTTTTAAGCTTCACGTCTGAACCATGTAACTGTTGTGTGTGTGCCTGTATGGGTCCTCCAGGTGAAATTGGTGTGTGAGAGTATGCATGAACACAGCCAAGTTCTGTGCTAGCTCTACATCTTGGCATGTTGGACAGTTGCAAGCCATTCATGGTAGAGATGACAGTTCATCATTGTCATACCCACCTATGAGAACTGGCTCTGCCAAGAGTTACACTGGCACATCCACACTAACTTTCAGATGCATTGCTTCTACCTGAATGTGACTGATGTCTGCTGGATGAGCTCCCCTCATGATGATGCCCAGGAGCATGACCCCATGGCTGACACATCTGGGTATGGACAGCTCAACCACTGATGGAACAGCGGAAGTTCTGCCACAGATGATGTGGCTGATCTATGCCCATGAGGATGCCATTCACCTCCCAGCAGACGTTCCATCATGGACACTGCCCATTACAATGTGTCATTCATCCAATCCATTGAATCAGCAACATGGTGGAGGTAGTTGCTCATGTCAACCTGTGCCACATCTACAACCCTAAGAATTTCTCTGAAGGACCTATGGGAACATCTCTGTGCCTCCATGATGGCCCTAAACATATGTTGAGTGGCATAGCATTAGACACCTGGATCAGGTGGAGGATGGACAGCAGACCTCCTCTGAGCACCCCTAACAACCATCCTGCGTGGCTCCTTGCTCATTATTTGGCTATGTCCGGAGTCAACAGGCACTGAAGCCACAGTAACCACACTTCCTTGATTGATTGTCTCACTTTCCACCTATCCAGTATCTGAGGGCTCACTGGAATGGGAAGGCATAGGCCTACTGGCTGTGTCCAGTGGAATTACAGGGGATGGCTGTATGTCAACCTCAGTGTCAGATACAACCTCTGCACCCCCCCCCCGACTGGGCATTTGTTTGGTCATGATCATAATCAGAGTCTGCTGATACTCTGACATCAGATGGTAGAAGTCCTAAACTTCCACTGTCAGAATCACCTGTAATAATAAGCAACACACACAGGAAAAAAAATAATACTTACAGTACTATAGTCCAATATAAATTAACAAGCTAACAGTGTTGCCACTATTACAGACAGTGCAGCAATGCACACAGCAGTCCTGACACAATCACAAACTAAATATTACTGACATAAAAAGTTTGGCTTACCATGTGCAGATGAGTTCAGGCTCCCTATGCTGGATTCTCCTGGAAGAAGTTAAGTAAAAGGTAAGGACAAAATCATCACAATTAACAGTAACACGGGTGGTAAAATGTTTTCCCTTTATGTCCATTAACTATACTTTCTACAATAACTTGGATGACTAGTCCAACCAAAGCTCATGTGTAATCAATCAAAATGTGTTAACTGTAGCAATCTACACCCCCAACAGATTTCTTGTTAAACAGAACTAATGTACTGATGTAAACATTTTACTATACAAGAGTATTTAACAGTTGAGGTACATAAGCCTACCTGGAAGCTTCTCCTGGGACATACTTGCTGTCCCTGAAATAGTAGCAACAATGTCAAGGACATGTTGTTCTGCACTTTCCTTGGAGTCATCTGGATCACTGACAGTGGACAGGAACTCATTTGCTTTTAATGGTGACTTTGTATCAGACCCCCCCCCCGATACCCTTCCAATTGCGGGCCACTGCAGCTGCTCTCCTCCATACATGTCAATGCCCCTATGATGCACCGGATCATATGTCCTGCTGTGTTCATTTACTGCATTCACATCTGCAACTATCTACTGCCAAATTTGCTTTCCACCTGGCATATCTCCATGTCCCCTCTCAAGCAGAAAGGCGCTATATCACCTAAAAGTTTCCTCAATGACCTGATTCTGAGGGTCACTGAAGGGTGATTTTTGGGGATTGAAACTCCAGGGTGCCATTGTCCTAGGTGTCCTAAAACAGAACAGAAGGATAATACACTTAAGTATCACATAACTAAAAAATACCTGTTCCCAGATAAAACAAGAAAAGGTAGCATTTCAGTATTAGCCACTGGAGAAATGTAAAACAATCTAGATATCTGAAATATGAGCAACAGGAATTGTGTGGTTGTAACATATTACATTCACACACAAAGCAAAGCTGTATGCAAAAAAGGGAGAGTAACAATAGTAACATATCCTTGTTTGTGTCAATACAGAAATGCAGCTTTGCTCCCCCACCCCCCAAAAGAACAGGCAAATCAAACATTTTGCTAATAAACCATCAGTGAAATGCTAAAAGTGCTAACAAATGAACTGTCCCTGAAACACGTGAACAGATTTAATACAGAACATTCCATTTTAAGCTATTGCCAATCATGTATATCTGTGAAATGCCCTGGCAAATATGCCCATGCCATCAGCACACTTCTAAGTAATGCCTACAGATAACAGTGGCATTTGCTAATTAATATATATATATATATATATATATATATATATATATATATATATATATATATATATATATATATATATATATAAATATAAACAGATTTTTCTTAAAGGAGAACCATACCCACGGACTCAAAAAATGTTTATTTTTATTTCATCATGATTTGGTGTTTCCTACATTTTAATACCACTCTGGGACTATTTACAGGTTTTTAAATATGTTTATACATAATTACTGAGTTTCACCACATGGAGTCTAGCATCTTGACCTGATCCTGATTGTTTAGTCTGCCTCTAGGTAGACACAATGCAGTGCTTGTCTGTAAAAAAATTACATCACCCAGGCCTCTTTCTGCCTTAAGCTCCTGTCACTGAATTGATTTTACATGTATACACTGCTATCTTTCAGTCAGTTAGTTTTAAGTAACATTTCATGATGTTCAATGACTACTTAAAACACAAGCAGTGCAAATGCAACAGAACAGACTTTCAAAGTGCTTTTTAATGCTGCCTCTTTTTAGAATGGCTAAATTGCAGTCTTTTATGAAGCCTGAATTGTACTACCTTGACTTCTCTATCATTCCTTCATACCTAACTTCCCTAGCTGTCAAAGGGTAATTTGAGCTATTACCTGCTCTGATTGACACCTCACAGAAGGAGACTTGACTCATGTACTGTTTTCTTGGTCTAGCCTTTACTTTCTGTATGGGTAGGGGAAAGACCAGGGATTTGTGACATCACAACATAGATGAGTTTTTATGACAGTTGTGGTGATGTCAGTTTGGAGAGAGAATTGACTAGAGAACTACCTGCATTCATTGGCCTTGATGACATGAATGAACTGGAGACTGCAACAAGCTTTTCCAGGGCAAGATAAAAGTTTTTTGAAAGTGAAACCACCACAGTACTGTAAGGTACTCTGCTAATGGAGAGAAACAGTTGATTTAAAATATTTTAAAGGCTGTATTGTTGTTTATTCATAGTAGGGACTGTAAATAGGGAGAAAATGGATGGAGAAGTTCAGTATTTAATAATAGAATCCCATTGTTGGCCTTTAATGACATTTCAACATGTGCAGTATATAGCTGAAAAATACAAGCATAACTTTTCCAGTTTAGTAGTCATTTGTGCAGATATATCCCAAAGTAAAAGTCTCTTCTGTGTTCTCCACATAAACATGTCTCCTCACCTTCAGGCTCCATAGCTACATGGTTACCTTTTTATGGCATATATTCAGGGTTAGCAGCATGATAAAGATGCAAATGAGGTGTGAACTCATTGGAATTGCTGAATCCCAAATACTTGGATCTGTGTATCTGATGTAAACATAGTGCAGGCACTCCATTAGTGTTTGTTGCTAATGGATTGCTACTGTGAATGATTACAGGAAGGGAGAAGGAAAACACAATAGCAATACAGACTGCCCTACCACCAGTGGGTGTGTCTGGTTATACTTACAAAGTTTTTAGAAGTAATTTTATCAGTTTTGGAAATGCAAGTAAGCAGCGCACAATTTACAGATCATTTACATTAACTCCCAACCTCCCCTTCATTTGTTGAGAATTGTATATTATTGCCATTTAATATCCTCACACATTTTAAGGACAATGATATAGAATGCCTTACAGACTGCATGTCTGGGATTATTAGATAAGACAAGAATGAGCAAAAACACAGAGGGGTAAGACAAAGCTGCATTTTTGCAAGCAATGGTCACAAATGGTTATGTGATCACTCAGTACACTATATCCGAAATGTATACATGTATAAATAACTATTATGTGGTTCATTAGTACTGTGGATGATATTACAGTTGGTTGTTTGCAGAATTATTTCAATTTCTTGCTGCAAACCTGTTTGTGTGACAAAGATGGATAAGGCACCCTTACTGTGTTCTGAAGATTCATTGGAATGAGAATTCAAATCTAGAACCATGTAGAAATATTTCATGTGTACTAACAAACATTTTGTACTGTTTATTTCACAGATTGCTTTTCTTCATTTCAACTTCTTTTCCCTTTTATTTATTTATTTTCTTTTTTTGGGCCAGTGTTTGTGCAGTGAATGCCATAGTGCAAACAAGGGAAACTGAGAAAATGAATGTCAGTTTTGGCTGTGCTTATCTCATTTGCATGATGCTTATCAGTGCACATCTCAGACTAGAGGCCCACACAGGAAGCAGACAGAGTACCTGCAGAACACCTGCAGACAGGGCATCTATAAAAGTGCAAAGGTCAAAAAAGATACATTGTTGCAATTATTTGCTTTCCATCACTCAACGCCACTTGTGTGGGAGTTAACAAGGTTCCCCAGCATCTGTAGTCATCAAGCATTTGCAGGCAGGACACAGACAGCCAATAACTGAAAATGGATGTATTCAATTAATTCTTTTGGGCACCACACAAACATGGTAAGCAGTGTTGCGCAGTGGTTAACAGAGAGAACTTAAGAATGAGTAGGAAATTATGGAAATGCTTAGACATGTTACAACAGGAGTAAGTGTAGGGATGTAGTACAGATGGTTCCAGGTTTTAGTACAGGGTGTGCATCCTAATTTTACTATTGTTATACTGTACTTCATAGCAATGAACTGAAAAATTGACAAATGTGATTTCAACATTTTTGTGGCAACAGGTGTAGGTGTAGGACTGCTATACACATGGTCCTGAGTTCTAATATAAGATATGCCAAACATTTTTACTGTCATTCCACTTCCCATTGTATTCACTATCACCATTATATTCACTCTCACTTATAACACTTTAGATAGTAGATAGTAGAGCTTATATGAATTATATGTATGAGGAATAATATACCCTTATTGGGTTTTCAGATGTATGACTGAGTGTATACTGTCTACTATAGTTATGTAAGTATAATTCTGCTATCTGGACTTGCACGGCCTTCACAACTACATAAGACACATACACAACTGGCTCTATATAAAAAACATTGTTTGGTCACATACATACATGTGTAACTCCTCAAACTGTCAGCAGTATTTCGGAATGAGTCCTGACTATGTTTCAGCAATACTTCTTCTGTGGCAAAGATGGAAAAATTAACACTGTGGAAGAAAATGTTTTGTTCCTTATGCCTAGGTTTGAATACCACACTTTAAAAATCAATTTTATCAGTGTATAAAGCCAAAAGCAAATGTGTCAGATCAGGGAATTTATGCTCCCAGTGCATGTCTGCAAACTTAACTCACCTAACAGTTACCTTCCAATTTTTAATATATATGTCCAAGGTACATCAGCAGACACCACACAAACTAAGGTCAAGTGTCAGCTTAACCTTCCTATTTCAAATATTTATTTTATCCCTGCTTGGCACTGATGATCTCTGCTTAACATCTTGCAAAAGTGGTTGGCATCATTGCTCAGGTTTGTGCACTACCAGTAAATGCAAAAACTGGAATTGACAGGAAAGCATCAGTTGCCATTGCTCTATTTCAGGTGTTGGACATGCCTGTTGTTATTGGGGAAGCTGCCAAGTTTAGGGTACAGAGGTGGGGTATCCAGGAGTCCAGGATATCTACTGAACTCCAGGTAAAGTGCCACTGCCAAAGTCTTCTGCAGGGGGACTATTTTGGCTCCCAATACACATCTGCGGCATGGAGTAGTTTGGCTGCATCTGGTCCTACTGGTATCCCACTCACTGGAGAACAGTGTAGGCGTCATTTTAATGATCTACAGAGGTGCAAAAGGGATACCCTGAACTGTTGGTTGATTGAATTTGAAACTGTGGACATCCCACAACTGTGTAGGTATGGTAATAAGAGAGTATTTGTAATACTTGGGCAATGCAGTGGTGCAGCGGGAGTATTGTCACCTCACAGCAAGAGGTTATCCGGTTCAATTCTTGGCTAGGGTGCTTCTGTGTGGAGTCTGTATGTCCTCCTTGCATTCATGTGGGTTTCCTCCAGGTGCTCCGGTTTCCTCACATGTTTCAAAAACATATGTCTGGAGCATTTCTCCCTGGGCCTCCACTGAAAATTGGGTTTGTTTCAAGTCAGATTTTCCCAGTAAACAAAGGTTAAATAAATAATTGTTAAATAAAAATACTTAGAAAGCTAAATAAAGGCAATACTGGTATGCATAATGTTTTTCTGTTCTCTTCTGTTCCTTCCCCAGCTAATTCCAAACTTGAGTTCAATAGATGGGCTAATGCTGCTCAAATGGAGAGACTGAGGGAAGCAAGTAGTATGTAAGCAGCACAAGGAGAAGTATTATTGTAGCTTTAAAAGTTAAAGATACATTTTTGGATTTTTTATGCAGTTGTAGCAAATTGAACATGCATATACTAGCTGTAAAAGCAAGTATGGATGCATTAGTCTGTAGCACAAACCAACTTTAGGAGTCAAATATAAGACTTTAGTCAGAGGTTGGGGGTCCAAATACCATGAGTCACAACTAAAAATTAAACTCTATATAAGTGGCATACATGCCCTGCTGTTAACTGTAATCTGTATATTAGAACATGCATATGTGCAATATATGCAGATTTCAATAATGATTTTCAGCAATCTGTAGTTATAGTGTCTATTTGTTAGCATGTATACTTCAATTTAATACTTCAGATAAAATAGTTGTATAATTGTGTTAATGCATTGTATGTCACATATGATGGTACTATTTATTATTTCTTTTTCTCTCTCACCCCTGTCCTTATCTCTTTTTATTTTATGTTATGAGTCATCAAAAAGTCTCTATGTTATCCTTGTGTACCCCATTGCTAAATGCTACACAGCACAGTGAAGAAGGCTAGCCCTAGTGGTTCACCCAGCCCCCTGTCCACCCGCTCCAGCAGTGATGCACAGCATTTCTGGGACCCAACCTGGAAGCACTGCCTCTGCTGCCCCTGCACTACCTGCATCCTCATGTAGTACTACCTCAGCAGCTGGTGCTGTGGTACCCCCCCCCCAGGAGCAGTGGTAGAGGTGTGGATTTCATCACTTGCCTGTAGATGCCAAGGTTGGTGTGTAGGGATCTTTACTACAGCATTGGCGTACACCTATGCCAAATGAGGAGGCTGTTCTCCCTTATAGTACATTTGAGGAGAAGATGTCAAGCACTCCATCTGCCAGCAGGGTTAGAGGACAGTGATGACAGTCCAGTGGTTGAGGACTCAATTCTCACTCTCTCCATGTTTGATGGGCATGAGCCTGTGTTGTCTTCTCCCTCACTCCAAGCATGGTGTCCCCAACCTTTTGTGTCCCTCACCATCCCTGTGTATTGTCCCATTTGTCTTGTTTGTTTGCATTTGCTTCCTTGCCTACCCAAGTTACCTGACCCTGAAATGCCTCTGTCTCTTACCCAGCATTCTTCTCTTACCAAATTAAAAAAAAAAATGGGCAGCTGTCCCACAAAAAAATATTGTCCCATACATAACTCTCGATTTCACACACTTGTCTTCTTGACACAATTGATTCAGTTGAATTGGCTATATAGCATGATTACATTGTTGTCACTCCTTTCTCTCTCTGGAGGTGACAGTCCAAATTAATCAAATATTCCACACATATTATCAGATTTCACTGTTGAATAAATGGATAGCTATGGTTCTTGCCTACTTTCCTTCTGCACATTCCTGTATTGCTTTCCCTTTGTTCTTCCCTCTGCTTACTCTCCATTTCATCACTTTTGTATCTACCCCATTTTGACACCAATAATCTGGTCAAAAAACAGAATTACACACAACACAAATAAGTACCAGTAAAAGCAATGGATCCCTTCACTTTCTGGCCTTCATGTTTGTGCATAGTTTGGTACTGCTCACAAATGCCAAGTGACGGTGAGTGGCCCTACAATGCTGCAGTTACTTCTGTGCAATGCCAGTTAAACCTGCTGTGCTATGCTAACACACAGCAACACATACTATAAAGAATTCATGTCACTGCATTATCACTGTTTATTTAAAAGTATTAGATACACATGGATTTGAATCCAGTATCATCTGGGCTCAAAAATAAATGTTTTAATGCATTTACATATGGTGCCACAGATTTAGTTAAGCAGCAGGTGTGTTTCATAGACTCAGTACTGTAAGACTTTTAGCAATGCAGTTTGGATTTATACACTGCTTAACTACACACAAACAGGGAAAGCAATGGAAATGTGTGTCTGGCATGCGCAAACACTTTGTCAACCCTATTGCAAACCCACTGCTCGCCATTGCACTATGTAAAGTAAATATTAACATGTATTAGTGCTGTTTACTGTCCATTTACTCTTTATGCTATGAAACTACATGTGGAAACATAAAATGAAGTACCTATCAAATAATATGTCACATATTTACAATACAGCTGTGCGTTGCCTACCCCCATGCACTGCAACCATGGAGTCTCACTACTTGTTCACAAACATATCAACTACACTACATAAATTAATATCTAATGTGTGATATGAAATGCATATGAATCTGGTAACCTGCAAAACTAGAACTATCTTCACAGCCGAACATGCCTACAGATCCATAAACTGACCCTGGGAATTATTAAATCATAAGCCTAACCAGCGTTACCTGCAGGACTATGAAAATAATCATCATGGACCTTTTTCCAAGGACAAAGTTGACCTTCAGTACTCTTGACGCAACCAGATTTAGTTTGTTTTTGTCAAGGGTAGATCTTGCTTATTAAACCTAGTGGACTTCTTTGATAATGTCCCCAAAGCCCCAGATGATGGAAAATAGGACATACCACCTATGTTGATTTTGTCAAGGCCTTTAACACAATCCCCCATTCAGGCATCATATAGAAAATCTCCCATCTGGGGATTAACCCATACATTACAAGATGTGTAGCCAACTGCCTCACTGACAGATTGCACACTGTCAAATTTGGGAAGTCAACCTCCACCAGTAGACCAGTTATCTGTGTTGGGCCCTCTACTGTTTGGAAGCATTTTCTCTTTAGTCCAGATGAAGAAAGATGGCCTGTGGTTTACCAAGTTTGCAGATGACTGTCAACTGAACACAATCATATAGAGTCACCAATCATGTTGACATATTACAGAACGGGTTAACACAGGTGAATGATTGGTGCCAAACTGACGGACTGAAATTTAATGTAAAAAAAATGCCTTATTGTTCCCTTTGGCAAATTTGTACCCATGCTAATTATGATATACATAGCAACCCTCTAAGCTCAAACTCAGCAGTGTGTGACTTAGAAATACAGGTTGATAGTAATTTAAACGTCAACCACTATGTGTCCATAGTTTTAAGACATGCATTCGACATTGAGCACCTCATAAATAAGGACATCATATCCAAGACCAGGGAGGCCATAGCTCTGATGTGCTCAGCCCTTATCAGACCACTAATTGAGTACAATGCTCCCTTCTGTATGTACCTCACCAGATACCTTCAGCAATTGGAGAAACCTTAGAAGTTTCTGACCAGGAAAATGCAGGCCTACAAAACATGAATTACATGGAAAGAATGAAAGCCCTGTCACTGTACTCACTATCATACAGGTTGCTGAGAAGCAGCCTGTGCCTGGCCTATCTTCCAGCAATTGTTGCTACTCTGGAATAGGCTTCCACAGCATGTGAAGCAGTGCTCTTCAATGACCATATTCAAGCTCAATCTTAACAATTGGATGGGTGATCATAAATTCACCCCAAGGGTTGCACCTATGTCCCTCATGGACAGGGGCAGCCAGTGCTGATCACAAAATTAATCTGCTAACAATGACCATCTAACTATGCTCAATAAGGGTACGGTTTTTACAGGGTTAGGCTTATGAAGGCCATAGGATCATTAGCCTAGTAACCTCCTATGAACCTATGAAGCTATGAACCTATGCAGGTCTCCTGGCATCTTCTCACCAACATGCACTGTTGTTGTCATCCACTATAAGTTGTCCTGCAGTCTTGTATAAGTCAGACTTGTGCCATGGCACTTATTTAAAGTACTGAGCTCTGTAGTCTGTGTACTTAGATAGGCAGGGGATTCTGTTCTCACTATAGTCAACTGTGTCCATGTCTTGCCAGAATACTAAAAATGTGCACCCTACAGTTACCACTCCAATCCCATCAATTGACAGAATTTTGACACTTGCACAAGCCTACACACCCATTTCATGCAGGCCTCCCAACATCTTCTCTCCAACATCCACTGCTGATGTTATTCACTATAAGTTGTCCTGCAACATCTTCTCTCCAACATCCACTGCTGATGTTATTCACTATAAGTTGTCCTGCAGCCTTGTAAAAGTCAGACTTGTGTTGTGGTGCTTGGTAAAGTACTGATCTCTGTAGTCTGTGTACTTAGGGAGGGAGTTCTGTTCTCACTGCAGTCAACTGTGCTTGTGTCTAGCCAGAAGAGCATATGTGTGTATTGTGCAGTTACCACACCAATCCCATGAATTGACAATATTCTGACACCTGCACATGCATGCACATCCATTTCATGTAGGCCTCCCAACATCTTCTCTCCAACATCCACTGCTAATGTCATCCACTATACGTTGTCCTGCATCCTTGTAAAATTCAGACTTGAGCTGTGGTGCTTGCCTTAAATCCCAAGTTCTGTAGTCTGTGTACTTTGGTAGGGTGTTCTGTTCTCAGTTGTAGTCAACTGGTGTTTGTGCATGTGTGTGTGTGTGTGTGTGTGTGTGTGTGTGTGTGTGTGTGTGTGTGTGTGTGTGTGTGTGTGTGTGTGCACGTGCATGTATGTGTCTGTCTGTATGTTTTTGTATTTGTGCACTTGCTTGACATTACAGAGAGCATTTTACACCAGCACATGGGACACTATTACCATATTCTCCTCAGCATGCACTTCTTATGTTATCAGCTATATCTGATTTGTGGATGTGCACTGTTTCCACCAGGGCAGGGTCAAAGACTGGACTGGGGGCCAGGCAAAAGTCACCTCATCCCATATGATACAGATTACAGTGACATGGCTTTCAGTCTGCCCACATACATCATGGTATGGTTTTAATCCCTGTATTTTCCTAGTTTGAAACCTCTGTAGTCTCTCCACCTGCTGCATGTCCCTGGTGAGGTACATGCAAAAGGGAACATTATACTCTATTAGTGTTCTAATAAGGTTTGAGTACAGTGCTGTAATATAATCTTCAGAACTGAATACAATGGCATGTCTTATGATGTGTACAACACAGGCTTCCAATACCAGTGTGGACACTATGTGGTCAAAGTTCAGATTGTTATCTATGTATGTCCTCAGTGCTTGCCTCATTAGGTTTCAGCATAGTGGTACTCTTGTTAATTCTGTAATTTACAAGGAATTCCACTTTGAAGAAGGACAAAATAAAGACGCATTTCTGAATTTATTTGCAGACCATGTGGCTTAGTCACCACTCATTTGTCTGTGTCAGCCTCTCCTGTAGTATTTTATCATCATAGATGGACTCAATGATTGCACCCAGTATGTGAGAATCAGCAAATACTGTAAGCCAAAAGCCATATATTTAGCCTGAACTGTCAAGAAATAGATTCCAAATGGTAAAAGGCCAAGCACAGATCCCTGTGGTACGCCAGTGGTGACAGGTCTACTGGTACAGGTTGAGTTACCAACTTTCACAGTATGTGTTCTGTCAGTGAGCCAATTGTTTATTCATCTAGTGATATAAGGGTTAGTTCCCAGCTGGGAGATTTTCTCAATGAGTTGTTAATGCTGCATCGTGTCTGTTACATCTGGTAGATGTTCTCAAAGAGGTCATTGAGGGCATGCATTATGACAACGCCATCATTGTTTTGAACTTGACAAGCCAGATGCATTTGGCACAAATCCACACAGAGGTATTCACTCATCACTGCCAAATGTGGCCATAAACACTTATATCACCAAGTTGGGAGACCACTTTATCACATATGTGGCATGTAAATATGATGAAATTTGTGAAGTGACCTATATGTAAGGTCGAGTAATCAGGTGTGTACATCAGGGCTGTCTGCTAGTCCATTTCCTGTCCATTATTTAAGTCACATATATCATAAATGACATACACATCCTGTGTTCAAACAGCTGTCTGAAGGACTACAGATTGCAGGCAATCATTGACTCCAGCTGTGATATTAGTATAATACAGACAGTGTCAACACACACCAAAGATTGCTGCCACAGCCATGACAACACCTGCAATGAAACAAAAACAAGGGGAGGTTTGTTACATCATGAAAACAAATGTACAACCCAAGGATAATATAGACATCACACCCTATAATCAGACCAATAGGGATGTGACCTGTGTTCTGGGATAGATGGTATGCGGAATGTCCACCAGCATGTGGCCACAGTGCTGACTACGTCCTTGTATATAACACAACTACTGAGTATGTGAAGGACATCCACATCACAGGCCATAATACCGCCATAGTTCACAGCCTTCATCACACTAATAATTGAGTACAATGCACCCTTCTTCATGCACCTTACTACACATCTTCCAATGATGTGTAACTGAAGTTATCAACTTTGCCACAGTGAGCTGTCACACATCTTATCCGCCATACCTAGATATTCTTTTTGTGGCATAATCATTACTGTCTGATGGTGTGGACTGCCATCAAGGTGTTACACCAGATGCATGTATGACTCCTGTTCTGGTGAGGCACACAGTACATATATAGCTGCTTGACAAAGTTAATGGTGTGGGTAACATTCTTGACAGTGTGGATTGTGCCATATATCTATGACATGTACAGCATTCATCTAGCCTATATTGATCATAATGTCACATACAGGTATAGCAGTGTCCCTCCCAACACCTCCAGCCGATGTTACACATGTCATGACAGTGTGTGCGATTACTCTCATAGAGTGAAGACATGTTATAATACTTGTACAAGTGTGTTTGTGCAGAACCATTTCTAATCAGTCTAAATCACATATGTTATTTCAGGCACATGGGATTACTGGTGGTATTATTGTGATATTATTCATGATTGTGCTTGCTTATTTTAATGTTGTCAATGAGCCTTTACCTGTGTCACCTCTGCTGAGATTACACTCATATTCAGGCAAATCAGTTTGCACAGCTTCACAATATGCACCCTACCCCAATTGTATATAATAACCCTGATAGATGTCCTCTGCATTGTTCATGTAAGGATGCTTATCTCACACAGACATCTTCTCCATTTTATGTCACCTTTTGTGACAGTCACATAATACACATTTTCACTGTGCAATCCATACTGTAACATATTGATATGTGATTGGTATTGCTGCTACAACTGTCTTCCATTGACATGCCCTCATCTGCTGTACATTAGGTTGTTTCACCTGAACATATTCCTGGTGTTCATTCCTACAATTCATTTGTGTGTCCCTGTTCAATACACAAATCCCCCCCCTGACTGTTTATTTGACATGGCAGTCCATGTACCCCTACAGATAATTTATACAACTTCAGTACAGAATGCCAGGAATGGGATATCACAATACTCTGCACTGTATACACTGTCCTGTGCTGTTTTTGGACCTTATACATAACTGTTATACCTCTCAACTGTTCAGATTTTCACAGAATGTCCAGATTTTTACCTTATATCTTTTGGTCTGTTCCTTATAAAATTTGTGGTTTTCTGCCATATCACTGGAATGATCTCAGGACTGAAGTAACTAAATAATTACATATATTTGAGTTTCAGACTTCAAATCCTTCAGAAAATATATCTTAAGAGAAAGCTTGTTACTCTAGCACATTTCTACATTTAAAAGAGCAAATATGTAAATCTGTCCCTATTTCCGGGTTATTGTACCCCTGTTATGTTGGGCTTTGTCCAGATTTCTTTCACTAAGAGGTTGAGAACTATAACTATATGTTAAGCCCTGGTGATCACTGTGGCATTCTGCACAAACTTGTTAACCTGCTGTGCTCTGATGTAAAGAGGTCTGCTATCCATGATGCTTTACACAGTTCCCTGGCCAGCAACGCTGTTGCCGGCCAAGAAACTGCCATCATTTATGTTTAAATGCAGTGAGCGTCATGAATATGTAATTAGTGCTGCCGCTCACTGTGCATCACAGCACATGCATGTAAACTCCATGTGGGCATCATATGAAGCTTACATGGAGTTTACTGAATCCCAGGGAAACATTTCTATATGCAATGGGGCAATAGAGGGCATGCATGCAGCTCATCCAGGGATTGTAAGAAACTCTCCCTTCAGGTCAGTACTTCACAATGTCCTCAAGCATGTGGTAATATCTGTATCATTATCATTTATATATCCTCATGTCTTATTGTAGCCCAGGATGAGTATCCAGGACTCTACACTAGTCCACCTACCCAGTTAACAAATTACCAAATAGTAAATGTAATAAATACAAAATAGTAAATATCATACAGTCTTGTGTGTATGTGTGTGTTTGTTATTCTGCCTCATAGTTATGACAGGCATGATTGTAAGAGGAAGAGGAAGGGGAGGGGCAGATGCTGTACAAACTGGTTCAAACACAGAGGAAGCTGGACAATTTAACAATGACAGAAGCAAAATGCAATGGAATTGTCTAACTTTTTAAACAGACAACATATGGAAGATGATAAATGACTTAGTACAAAGAAAGCCATCAATGCAGATTTTCTTTTTCATGCCATCCTAGCATAGATTATTACTGTATTTATCAAATTTAGAATCTCAGTATTTGAATGTCAAAGCAGAGTTGTATCAATTATTTAGCATGCCATTCCAGTCTAAGCTCATCCATGGACCTTTCTAATGATATGTACATGGTGACATGCAGGGCGGTCTTGAGGATCCTAGTTATACCCTTGAGTACGGCACATGTGATGGTTCATCTCTTACACTGATCACTCAATCAATCTCATCCCTTCACATCTAGAAACTTTCAGTTTTGATTTCAAGTACCTGGGTCCTACTGACAATCATAACTTTCAACTTCCAAGCAGTAAAAATCATAGCACAGGCCTTGAAAAAACACAATAGAATGTCTTTATATACTTGAACCTATATAGTTTGAGGTAGTAAATCTTTGTAAAAGCTTATTTTATGTATTCACTAAAGTATGTGCTCATAAACAAGTCTGGCTATATGAGGAACATGATAAATTAAGAATGAGGAGCAACGCTAAATGACAAGTAGCAAGGCTAAATCTATGGGTTAAAATCATAGCGCTATACCTAAATCATAGCAGTCGAGAGGCTTGCTGATAATGGTATTCATATTTTATATCTGCTGAAAGCATGCAACTGCTCTTCATAGCACTTTTTCATTTTTATTGGTGTCACTATATATGAAGAGAACCAGTAAGCCCTAATTCTTGTCTTCTGAAAACTATTATCTATATATTAGTGTTTATTAAATATTATCTGCACCAAGAAAAGAATGTCTAGCACAGACACATCAGAAATCTTTTATCTTTCTACATATATTTTTTATCATTTTTTCTCATGAAAAATCTCCCACAATCCATTCCATTCCACATTCTTGTTTGGCTTATTTAATCTCTCTCTAATTTCTCATCAGTGTTACTTCACATTGAATGATGACAGTTGTTTGCAAATAAATGGAAGCTTTGCAGCTGAACTCACATCTCAAGCATTTAGGTAATTCTTAATGTTGTACAGCTGTTTTGTATTATCATAATTTTTGACCATCCTTGAAGAATCATTTGGGATTATAGTTGCCACAAAGACTAATTATTCCATTGATAAGACACCCCTAAGAGTTGACCCAGTAGTCAGAGATATGGGAACATATGTAGACAGTAATCTGGCCTTTGACCAACATGTGGCCAAGGCAGTAAGAAAATCATTCTATGTCGCTCAACTTATAAGTAAGGGCTTGACATCCAGGTTCAAGGAAGTCATAGTGCCATTTTACCTACCCCTGTCAGACCCATCATTGAGTATAATGTTCATTTTAGTATGCATCTAACCAGACATATGCAACAGCTGGAATGCCCACAAAGGCTCCTTACTGGAAGAATCCAGGGTATAAACACATTGTCCTGTATGGACCACCTTAAAGCCCCATCTCTATACTCGGCCTCCTTCAGGTGACTGAGAGATGATTTATGCCTAGCATACTGGTGTACAAAGCATCCTTGGATCCAGTTTTGATGGTTCTTTTGCACATCTGCAAAATGAAAAGCATCAGAACCACTAACTCCAAGGATTAAAATTTTGTTTGTGACATAAATAAGACATATTGGTGAGACAGATATGTGTCTCAGAGGATTCCCATGTTCGAGAATAGGCTCCCCATCCATGCAAAGCAGAATACATCCCTATCCCTATGTAAGCATAACCTTGACCAATGGATGGCAAATGACAAATTCACCCTTGGTCTGGCCCATATGTGTCTGATAAACAGAGACAGAAAGTAATGCCCAAATTAACATACTGCCCAAATACATGGCCTCTAGAAACGTCCAAATTAACATAACCCCTCATAATAAATGCCCTTGATACACAGTAACACAACTGAGTTGGATCTCAATGCTAGGTTTATAAAGGTCCTGGTGGTTGCTAGCCTAGTATATACCTATTAACCTATGAACCTATGTGGAAATGCAAATATATTTTTCTGATTCGCCAGTACTTGATGCTTTTAATATTAAGCTTGGTATTTCAGAAAAAAACATTTCCATTTTCCACTATAATGAAAAAATAGAAATATCTGAGTTTTACCAAAATACTAGCATTGTCCTTTTCTATATTTTGTTGCAATTGTTAAGTTGCTTTTATAACTTAGTGGTGTAGGGTGGTGCAACATTAATTTTCAGTGTTTTGTCACTTTGCATTCTTGTTCAGTTACATTTATGAATGTATACTTTGTTGAATACATACGCTAAGCCTATACAGAGATTCAGTACCACTAACTATATAGGTTCTAGCATATAAAGACCTTCTATTGTGAAAAATAAGAAAGTGCTCCTCTGTCTGACCCCATGCTATGATTTTTAAAGGTCTGTGATATATTTTTTACTAATTGGAAGTTGGGAGATATGATTGTCAATAAGTCTAGGTACATGAAAATAAAACTGAAGGTTTCCAGAAATAAGTTGTCACATATTTATCTAGAACTGTACATGTTCATGCTGGTAAGGCAGGTCCAATAGGTTCATAGGTTTATAGGATGATACTAGGCTATTGGTCTGGAGGCCCTTATAAGCCTAGCCAAGAATTTCACCCATGTTCCCTCAAAGGCAGCAGCTGTTTCCCCTGTCCAGCAGGGACACAGGTGGGATCCCAGGGGTATATTTTCTGTTTCCCATCCAGTCGTCCAGGTTCCTCTTAAAGAGGGCTAAAGATGTACTCTGCTTGACATGGAGAGGGAGTCTATTCCACAGATGGGGAGTCTCTGGGACACAAATCTATGCCACCAACAAGTTCTATTAATGTCACAGATCAGGTTAAGGCCTTGTGTGTGGGTTGAGCGAGTGGAGTTTGTCTTACAGATATGCAGCAACTCCATCACGGCTGGGTCTGAAATGGCCTTGTAAGCCAGACACAGGTCATCTCTGAGCAGTCTGTATGAGACAATGTACACGTGAATGTGATTTCACTGTATGGATGCATAGCCATTTTGTGACATGCTAAGTTAGCTGGAGTAAAGGAAGGGCACTGGATGCATAATAATAGAGATTTATCAAAATAAGGGAAGGCATACAAATGACAGCAGAACATTTGTCCTTACACTATAAAGTAGGGTGGGAAGAAAGGAGATTATTGTTTATACAGGGGGCGGCAGAACACGGGAACAGTTTGTCACACAATACTATTGACCTGTAAGTATGGAACACAAGTATAAATGAAGAGAGACAGCATTTGCCAGAAGGGATGTTAGCTTTACAACCAAGCAGACTTAATGGAACATGAGGCCTAATGTGTATCTCCATAATTTTCTTTGCTTACAGGAAGTTATACACATGACTTAATATGAACATTTCCATTCAGAAGTGCTGCACACCCCATAACAATTGACCTTGTCCGTGCACTGATGATCCTTTACAGCTCTCAAAATTATGCAATGCAGATGTGCAAAAATCATTAAGATTGTTCACAGACTCTGAGGACTGAATGATCTGTTCTATATCTTGCTGAGCCACATGAAATACTAAAGTATTGTGGTTAATAAAGCATTAACCTTAGTTGGTACACAAAATCAACAATAAACATTCTTTTGCAAAATAACTTTAGTTAGTTTTCAGGCTAAACTAGTTGTGACCTCTTCTTTATGTTATTTAGCTAAGTTACTTCAACAAGATTGCTTCCAGAAATGTTTATCAACTATTATACATCTTGACAAGAGCGCATTGGTTTTACTACTGTTGCTCTCTTTCAGTATGTTTTTTTTTTCCTTTTTCGTTTTGGAGAATATCCCTGCTAACATGTCCAGCTTAACCCACTTGTCTGTTGACCCATTCATTCCTCAGTCCTGGTTGGAAGTAGCCACTATAAAGGGAGGTAAGTGTTAAATAGCGATGGGACATCTTCCTTATTGTCTTCTTCTTTCTTCATATTTTAATTGCCCCTAATCCAGTCCTTAAAGCACATGAAGTGATGGCATCAGTGCATTTTTGTGCATGTTACCCCACATGTAAACTTCACTACAGATGATAAGCCGATGTTTCCCATACATGGTCTGTTTGGGATTAACCACCTGCCCTCCACTAATGGACTGTAGACGGGCTGGAGTCTCCATTAATAGCACAATGTATTTGATGAGTAAGCGTAGTGCTGCTCATTCTTACTCACCTAAATTAATCCTTAAGTGACAGGGTCTGCTGTTCAAGCATGTGTTTCTTCGGTCACAGATAGATTTGTTAATAATGGTGTCATTTTATTTTCAAATGTTTGGGCTTCATGTTTATTTACTGATTTATTTATTTAGTCTGGTAATCAGGGTAATGGATAGATCTAGCTCGGCCCATTTCTGTCACAGCCTTGATAACATTAATTAAATTCACATGGTAAAAAAGGGAGCAATGCACATAGACAGAAAATTAGTCCAATCAAATACAAAGTAATGAAGCATTCAGTGTAACATTGCATCACTATTAATACACCATAGAATTACCAAAAAAAAGAATAACACAACAATTATAGCTTGCATGAACCCAGCCTAGTCTGGAAGTCCTCTTATTTGTAGATATTCATTTTTAAGTGGCAACCTAATAATACAGCATTATTTAATCAAACTGCTGAATAAATACCTCCCTTAGTTAAATCAACACATGTTTATTGTATACTTATATTTATTTACTGACATTTGGTGACCAGGAAAGTCCGACTGGGTTAGGAACCCATACAAGTATAGTCAGTCAGAAATTATACAATTATAGTATTATAAAAGGTATTGAACATACATTTCCAGAAAGGAATACAGTCAAATACAGTAATTACTACAAACATACATATATTAGATCTAATGTAGTTAAAAATATAAGTAAATTATAGTTTGTGGTACATTATACAGAAAAATAGAAGCATATTGTTTCTGTAAGTAAAAAAATGAATAGAGGTAGTAGTGTAATATATAAGGGAGAGCAATGATTTCTAGAAAAAGTAGATAATGTGATTTTTATAGAGTTAAGAGATAGAAGAGAGGATAATATGAGAAGCTATGCCATGACGTCTTAGAGAGAAGAAATTAATTATGCCATGTATGAGGAAGAATGCACAATGAGGGTTAAGTACAAGGAAGGAGGTGAAATGAGGATAGGAAGAAGTTATAGTAGTGGTTCTGGGATGATGGACTATAGAATAGTTACCTGAAGATAGCGTAAGAAAAAGGAAAAACAGAAGCAAAGAGGGAGGAGGAGGAAGAGGGGCTAGGGCAGATATTTTTTTTCTACTTTCTTTGTTTTTCTATGTCTTTTTTTTATTTTTGTCCACAATACAAACCAAACTCCATTAGATTGTTGTTTCTATTACAAGAGGGATTTAAACATAAAACAACCAATAAAAATACTAAAGTGGAAAACACACGATCAAATAAATAAATAAAAAAATAAACTGTGAGCAAGGTTCACGAATGGCTCCACTAAGTGCATCACTGTGCCTTGCATACACAGTAGCACGCTAATGGCTCTACACTTATTGTAGAGCTGCAAAAGAGGAGTAAATGACAGAATATGATAATGACAGCATAAGTAGCCAAATTACATTAATCAATTATTTAACTAATCCAACATGTTGGAGCTATTTAGGAGCCTATGAAGCAATCTTGTTTACTCACTGTAGTCATTTGTCCTGAAATACAAAACTCTTTGGATTACAGCCAGAATTACACATAGAAAAAAAAAAACATATTAGCAGTTGCTGCTGTTGCAGTCATTAACCTATATGTGCAACAGGCTTTAATTCAAGATGCTGCTGCCAGACCTTGACCAAGAACAAGAAGAGTGTTTAGATCCTGTTTGACTTAACATGGACTGTATGACACAGAAATGATAGAGCAATACTGAACAGAAGAAGTATGCAATCTCTGCCACCCTCATCTGAGGCCCCAGGGAAAACATGGAGGACTCATCCCAGTAGAAGCAAAGGTATGTGTAACTTTAAATATAATAGCTATAGGTACGTTTTAGAGACCCACAGGGGATATATTACGGATGTTGCAGACCTCAGCTTCAAGAATATTTCATCGGCTTCTAAATGCAATGCCACAACATGCAAGGAGCATATCTGTTTCTCATGCACCACTGAGGAGAGAGTAGAAACCGTGCAGGAATTTCATGCAATACTACACTTCCCTGAAGATTTGCGGGCATAGAATGCACACAAATAGAAATAAAAGCTCCACCTGTTGAACAGGACAGGAGGTACTTTAACAGGAAAGGATACCACTCTACAAACTGTCAGGTCTGTAATGCCCAAGGGATCATCTACAATGTCTGTGCAGGTAACCCAAGCAGATTATGACTCACTCATATGGCACACCTTGAAGCTGTACACAAAGTTTGCTAGGGGTGACTTTCCACAAGGGAATCTAGTGGGGGATGCATATTATGCACTGAAACTTCTCTTATGATACTCATGAGAAATCCACACAACTCCACCTACCAAGGATACAATGATGCCATGCTCAAACTAGGAATATCACAGAATATGTATTTGTCTTGCTCAAATTAGGTTTGGGTGTCTAGACACCTCAGGAGGTGTCCTACATTATGACCCAGTAGCATCTGCCAAAATGCTTACAGTCTGTTCCATGTTGTACGATATCATACTCAGGAAACAACATCAGCAAAGGAAAGTAAGAGCAAAACCACAGTTCACAGTACCACAGGCAGGGCCAGCAGCTCCATCAGATACAAATGAGAAGTCTGAGGGGCAAGCAGCAGCTGCAGATGTTGCTGGCAAATATGGGCGTGACAATATGACATGGGTCTGGCTAATAGGCAAAGGACTATACACACACACTGGACACCTAAATGAAGCAATAAGAGCCTTACCCCATACAAATGTTAAACTGATGCCTGCTAAACTGCACTACCTTTACTTAACCATGTTATGGCTGTATTTTCTTAGCATCAGACACAGGTAACACCCCTACCACCACCTCCCGAGACATGTTGTATCTGCAGTATTAATAAGGTAATTCTGGAACCTGCATAGAAAAAGCAATAGTTATATAACTAATTACTGTAATATGTAAATTTTCATATGTCCATAAGGTGATACATGTCCCTGGTATACAGTAATGTCAGTAATACCGTATGAGCGATGCTTGCATTATACAGCTATGGATTTTGCCCACTAATCTGCAAAAAGCCTTTCAGTTGGTCACTGTATGTAAAGCCATAAGAAGGTCAATCCCAGCATCATTTGCACAAGTATAACAGTAAGCAATATTTAAACATATACTTTGACTGCATGAGTACGAACAGTAACAGAAATACAGTGAGAGTCAGCAATTACAGAAGCAGTCATTCACAACAGATTATGAATTATGATTAAAAATTGTATTTGTTTATTAACCAGGAAAGTCCAAGATGGAACAAAGCCAATTTTCAGTGAAGGCCTGGGGAGAAACACTTCAGACGCATGTCTTTGAAATGTGGGAGGAAACCAAAACAAAAACAGGGAAGACATGTAGACTCTGCTTAGAAGGCACTCTAGCTGAGAATGAAACTGGAGAACCTTTTGCTGGGAGGCTACAATGCTGCCACTGCACCACTGCACCATCCACAAATGTGTATTCTACAATACATTTATATTAAAGGAAGGCTCTGAGTAAGTAAGCATTAGCTATCCACTCTGTGCATCAGAAATATAAGCAACCCAAAGTCACAAAGAATTGTGCAAAGGGAAAGATATAAGCCACCTTTACTTGCACAGGCTAGAGGAGGGAATAGGAGGGCAAGCCTGGCACCAAAGAAATGAACATGCACAAGAAAAACAAAAATGTTTTTCTTAAGTGAACAATTTGCAGGGCAAATAGCAAGATACATATACTAGGCAACAGTACATTTTAGATAAGTAGTGTGTGTGTGTGTGTGTGTGTGTGTGTGTGTGTGTGTGCGTGCGTGTGTGTGTGTGTGTGTGTGTGTGTGTGTGTGTGTGTGTGTGTGTGTGTGTGTGTGTGTGTCTGTGTGAGGTGGTATGGGCATGCATGTGTTGAAAGTGTGTGTGTCTGCATAAACACAACCAAGCACTGTGCTAACACTACATGCAGGCATCTCATACAAGTGTGATCCATGCATGGCTGACTATTCAGTTTAGCATTATTGCCTCCAGTCATGGAAACTACCTCTGCCAGGAGTTGCACCTCTACTTCCATGGCCTTGGCAAGAATTTGGGGTGCTGTGGATGATCTCTCATTGTGACTACATCCTGGACCACAACCACATGATCTACCATGTCTGGGTGTGAACATCATAATCACTGATGGAGCAGTGAAAGGAGTTCCACTATCGGAGTGGGATCTTGTACAGCCACATTGCCTAACACTAGATGATGCAGTGGCTTTACAGCCACATGGATACCGACCTTTTACCAGCAGATCTTCCATTACAAACGCTGACTAATCTAGTGTGTCATTCATCCTGTCCAAGGAATCACCTACATGGTTCAGACAGCACCCCCCCCCCATGTGAGAATACACAATGTTTAGTACTTGCATTGTGTATTCTGAGGCCCTTGTGGCTGTGATGGCCCTACACATACATCATGTGGCACCTAATGACACACAAGCATAAGAAGGAAGGATGACAGCAGGCCTCCCCCAACCACCTCTAACAACCCACCTGTGTGGCATCTCACCCTCATGATGGCTATGGGAAGAATCAACTAGTTATGCAACTGGAATAGTCACAGTACCCTGATCAACTGGGTAACCCCCAGCTTTTCCTATGCCTGAGATCTCTGTGTCATGGGAATATGTAGTCATACTGACTGTGTCCAAAATAGGAGCAGGAGTTGTTGGAGACAACACCGCAGTGTCAGACTGACCCTCTGCATCTAAAAACTGTGCCTCTTCCTTGCCACCATCATCATTAAAGGCTGCCAATACTTTGACATCAGGCAGTAGGAGTTCCACAGTGCCACTGGCAGGATCATCTATGATAACAAGTAAGTTACACAAAAAGAACAGAGAAATAGAATAAACAATGATCTATCCAGGTTATGTGAAACATATGTTAAAAATTAAGAGATTCTAATAGAATGAAAACAAATAACCTTCAGTTACATATATATCTACCTTTTGTACATTAATAAGAATACAGAACATCCGTTTACCATGTTCTGATGGTTGAGCAATAACATAATCAGAAGTGCCTAGATATATAAAAGGGAGATGAAACATGAATGATACACATCACAAAGTAAATGATACAAGAAACAGACAATTGCCATCAAAGCTGCAGAATAAGACACATCTCAATCAAATATTTACTGTCTTCAATGTGTCTTTTATCCCACCTGTATCTCTGGCTATATATATATATATATATATATATAAAATATTTAGCATACCTCTAAGTTCTGCAGTAGATACACTTGAGATGTCTTCAGTATCAGCCCGAACATCAACGATCCTGTGTGAACCCTATGACGAGCTGTCTGGATCTCTGACAGTGAATAGGTACTCCTCTGTTCCAGTCAGTGGTGGCTCAGTAGCAGGACCATACCCAAAAATCATACATTCACAGGCAATTGCAACTGCCTGATGTCTTGCCACCATGATCATATCACTGACCTTATGTCATATTTAGGTATATATACTTCCATTGCCACTCACTGCATTCACATCATTGACCATCTGTTCTGAGATACTGTCACAGGAGGGCTTGTCATCCCTGCCTTTCTTTAAGAGGAATGACCAGTGGTGACATAGTCCCTGGATGCTCACATCATCCTCAGTGCTAGTGTATGGCAGTTTACTGAGTGCAGATATATTTGACATCATCGCCCTGTATGGGAGGAAACTTAACAAGGAAAGAAAAATATGTGTGTAAAACAAAATTGATTGTTAACCCCAAAAAATATCTATGAATGTATCTTAACCCCAAAAAATATCTATGAACACATCTGTCCATCATGCATGAAATACATGAAAAAAAGCTCCATATGAGTACACACAATACATACTCCCCTGCATCCACACCTGCCAAAGAAAGGAAGACATTTATAATAAATTGATAAAAGGACAAACATTTCTGTAACTCTGTAGTACAGGCAGCATTAATAAAAGTAATATATACCTGTGAAGGAAAATGGATAACAGTTTTATGTGATATCTACTTATGTGGAGGGTAGCCAGGTATACATCATAGGCTTGACACAATTTTCTGTGCTAATAATGCAAAATCCCACAACCTTACTAATAAGCAATACAAAGGTCTTCTGCACTAAGTGGTCATCTTCCCAGATTAATATTCTCATTAAAATATCAATATTATTTAGAAAACATTGTTAGAGTCAAGGAATACATGGTATACATGCCTATACCAACATCTACTGAGAATAATTCAGGCAATAAACCAATACTTGCATAATGAAATGCAATTCGTAAGTAAGGTTAAAATACATCACTTTGTACAAAACAGCAGCCCACCTTTGTAGCAAGTCAGTTGTGAAAGTAGCAACAAGTTCTCAAAACAAGTAGCAGTATCAAACTCTCTGGATCCAAACAGTCTCCCTTACTACAATACAAGTTCTGTACCTACACACTTACCTTTATATAGTACACATTCAGTCCTGTCAGTACTGTGAGTATGCAAATGAGCAGTTAACTCATTAGCATTCATGAATTCCACAATCTGGACAAAGTGCAGGACAGGTAAACATAACATAAGGGCCTACACAATTGCATGCACACACCCCAGCACTATAAAAATGGGCATTTTATATTGTGTGAGGAAAGATTAGCTTCCATGTTGCCAATATCATAGACATCCACACATCTAAGTGCAAATTACACATGACAGACATCATAACTTGGTTCAGTAGTACCTGTAATTTCAATTGATACTGGGTCATATCTCAATTATATGCAATGTCATTTTTTTCGCAATGTTAT
The DNA here is from genome assembly GCF_019279795.1 of Protopterus annectens. Lineage (NCBI taxonomy): Eukaryota > Metazoa > Chordata > Ceratodontiformes > Protopteridae > Protopterus > Protopterus annectens. The sequence goes on from NC_056730.1 coordinate 618,007,542, forward strand.
ACATGTGTCTGTGGCACATACTGGTAATCTTAAGTGTATGTTGGGAATGCCCTGGTATTCTGGGGTTCAAATCCAGGGAAGGTACTGTTTGTGTGAGCATAATAATATTTAAGAAGCATGTGTTCATGATGCAAGGCAACAAAGGTGAGTAAATATCAGAACTGTATAGTTTAACTACTTGTTCATAGGTTCATAGGTTCATATGTAGGTACTAGGCTATCGGCCCTGGGGCCTATACAAGCCCAGCCAAAAAGTTATATTGGCTTTTGCCACCCAAGAAAGTTATTTTCATGTGCCACTGTCGAGCAGAGCCACAGAGGTGATACCTGGGGTGAATGTCCTATTTCCCATCCAATCATCAATATTTTTCTTGAAGAGTGCTAATGATGAGCTTTGTTTGATATAGATAGGTAGTTTATTCCAGAGTATGGGAAGTCTCTGGGACAGGAATCTATCCCTCCAGCATGTTCTGACAAGGTTTAGGTCCCTAGAGAGTGTAGCTCGGAGGGATTGGGATTTCTTTAACTGGAGCATGTAAAACAGCTCTGGGTCTGACATAGCTTTGTATGTTAGGCAGAGATCACCTCTGAGTAGGCGATATGTGACGGAGTAAAGCTGGAGTTGTTTGAGACAGTCTGCGTAGGGCATTTGTTTGAGGCCAGTAATCCTCTTTGTGAGGTATTTCTGCGGCCTTTCCAGTTGTTGTAGATGTCTTGTGAGGTACATATCAAAAGGAGCGTTGTACTCCATAATGGGTCTAATAAGTGATGAGTAGAGGGGAACAATGACCTCTTTTTTTCCTGGATGAGAAACCTTTTGTGATGAGGTGTGCCGCATAGAAGGATTTCCTGACTACGGTGGTGATGTGATTATCAAAGGAGGGACTACTGTCCATCTGTGTCCCAAGGTCTCTTATCACACTTTTGGTGTTAAGTAGACTACCGCCTATGTTGTAGTTCATGGGTACAGAGTTTTTACCAAAGAGGATGACAATGCACTTTTTGGCATTGAGATGGAGGCCATAGCTTTGACACCAGGCATCTGTCTCAGTGAGGCCCTTTTGTAGGATGCCCATATCGTTAGGAGTTTCGATTATGGCTCCTAGTTTGCAGTCATCTGCAAACTTCGTTAGCCAAAGACCTTCTGTGTTAGCCTGTACTTCAGAGAAGTAGATACCAAACAGGAGAGGACCCAGGACTAAACCCTGTGGTACTCCACTTGTCACTGGTCTGAAGTCAGATTTGGAGTGTGCTACTTTCACAGTGTGGGTTCTGTCAGTGAGCCAGTTGGCAACCCATCTTGTGACATAGGTATTTATACCTAGTTTAGTGAGTTTATCTATAATTTCAGAGTGGGGAATGGTGCTGAAAGCCTTAACAAGATCTAGATAGGCTGTGTGAACCACCTTACCATTGTCTACGATAGTGACTGCTTCAAAGAAGTCTATCAGGTTTAGGAGACATGATTTGCCTTTTACAAACATGAACTGGGTGGAGTCCAGTGTTTGGAGATTACCAATGTCTTTGTTTATAAGTTCCATGATGATACGTTCTATGGCCTTGCAGACCAGGCTCGTCAGGCTAATGGGGCGGTAGTTCCTGGGGTCCATGGTGGCTCCACCTTGTGGAGTGGGATAACTGTTGCTGTGCGTAATTCAGCAGACACAAAGCCTGAGGTGAGGCTATGATTGAACATGGTACTTAGGTAGGGTGCCAGTTCATTCTGTACTTCATGTAGAATGCAGACTAGGATGTTGTCTGGTCCCATGGATGCTGTGTACTTGGCTTTGGAGAATGTGGATTTTACCTGTGCAGCCTTGATTACAGGAACTTTGCATTCTTCCGGTATAGATATGGGCTCTTTAGGGGGTGAGAGGGGGGTAAAGTTAGCACTGAACCTATCTGCCAGGATGTTGGCAATATCAATTGGGTCTGTATATTTAGTGCCATTGTGCTGTAACTCAGAGCAGATGTGAGTGTTGCCAGTGAGATTCTTGACATAGCTATAGAATGCTTTGTGATTGTCTTTAGAATCAGTGGCGATTTTGTTTTCATAACTAGCTTTGGAGGATTTTATCGGGGTTCGCAGCTTCTTACTGAGGCTGACCAGGGAGCTCCTCCACTGATGGGATTTTACTCACTTTTGCAACAGTTTCTTCCTTCTGTTGTACAGTTTGTTTATGCAGGGGACCACCAGATTGGCTTCCTTTTTTTGGAGGATAGCATCTTGGCTCTGTTTGGGATAGCACAATCCATGCACTCATGTAAGTGCTTATAAAGTGCAATTGTGTAGGATTCAGTAGTCGTAACTGTAATGTCCATCTGCATGGGTGTCATGAAGTTTGCCACTTCTGTCTTAAGAAGCATGAAGTTGGCTTTGGAGAAATTTTTTACCATGGTTTCCTTAATGGGGGGAGGAGGCAGGATGTGGATATCTAGGGTAATTAGCTTATGGTCGGATTGGACCAATGAGGCATTGACTTCAGGTGTGGAACACTGGTCACTCATGCTGGTAATGACTAAATCTAGGATATTGTTGCCTCTGGTGGGGGTGTGGATAAGTTGATCCAGGGCATTGGAGTTTATGAATTTCAGAAAGCGTTGAGTGAAGGAGTTGGTACATGAGTAGTTTTCCCAGTTAATGGTGGGGTAATTGAAATCGGGTATTGTTAGGGTGTTTGCTTGAACCCTAATATTTTCCAGTACATCAAGAAAAGAGGAGTGGGAATCCTGGGGCATGATGGGTGATCTGTAGCAAGCTACAATTTGGAATGCAGTTTTGTCCAGAGTTAGTTGCACTTAGATAACCTCGGCTGCATTATGCTGAGCAACTAGCCTGGAGGTGTGGATATCCTTAATGAATATGGACACACCTCCGCCTTTGGTGTTCCGGTCCAGGTTACATGGCCGAAAAGTGTGTTATGAGTTATAGCCTGGTAGTGCAGGGGTGCTCTCTGGAGCCTTGAACCAGGTCATAGTCACTGCACAGATATCGATGTTCTCCATTTTAAGGAGTGCCTCGAGTGAGTGCATTTTGAGATTTAGGCTTCTTGCATTGGGTAGCATCACCCTCAGTTTTTGCTTGCCTGTTCCTGTTATGGTGGTGAATTTGTCATTTGAACCTTGCCTATAAAAGGCACTATAGGGTCGGCAAGAACCTTAGCTAGTATCCAGAATCCCAGGGGTGACAGGTGCAGGCCATCTCTGATAAAGCATCGTGGTCTGTCGACCATGTCATCCCAGGCAGACAGATACTGGATCCCTTTAGAACGGCACCAGAAGCTTAGCCAATTGTTGAAGTCAATTATTTTGTCCTTGTACTGCGGCATCATTCTGGGTGATGGCAGAATGCTACTCAGGGCTAGGGTCATACCTGCCTGGGCTACAAGATCAGAGAGCTCTTCCATGTCTCTTTTCATGTAGTCCAGGGAGGTACATCGCAGGTCGTTCACACCAACATGGACAATGACAGAGTCTTATTTATACTTGTTGTGGAGTGACCTGAGTACATGGGTTATGAGGCAGATCCTGGCACCCAACAGGCAGCTGACAGTAACCTTCTCCTTGTTTAGCCTGGTGATTGGGACATCAGTGTACCTAACTATAGAGTCACCTATGACTAGTGTGTTGGGTACGTTGTTTTGCCTTATTGGCTGTGGTTGAGTGGCACACTGAGTCTGAAGGCTATGTGTCATTTGGGTTGTGTTGGGGGATGGAGGTTGCTTGTGTTTCTGCTTTGGAGGTCTCTGTTGCTTAGACAGATTATTATTGAGAGCCCCCCCATGAATGTTTTTGTGTTACTATGTGTGGATTTTGGTAGTGTAGATTTAGTGAGACTATGTGATGAGTGTGGTGTGGTGCAAGTGTTTACCTTCTCCTCTTGACTGTCAAGTTCAGTCTTGATTGGAGAGAGCTTTACCTCCAGTTTGGCTAGATAAGTGCATCTCTCACAGGTTGTAGTGTTGGGTGGTAGGAGGAGAGGGTTGTCTGTGTACATGAGGCAATTTCTACATTGCCCCAAGATGCTGAGATTCATCAGATAGACAGGAGAGAACACTGGGAGCTGACTCTTGGACATGCCTGAATAAAAAACTATTTTCCTCTAGATAAATGAGTAAAGTGAGTACAAGAGCTGTTTTTCTCTAAGCAAGTGAGGAAAGTAAGTACCAAAACTGTTTTTCTCTAGGTAATGAGGAAGGTTGAGTGCTATAGTAATTAGGTTATTTAGTGCTTACAAGTTCTGAACAAGTGCTGATCATAAATAAACAAACTCAAGTGCTAAAACTAAGAATCTGTATCTGGACTAAACTAGTTACAGGAAAGGGGGAGAATTGCAAATGCGGGCTGTTTCATAATGTTTCATCAATTTAACTAAACCTTTTTTTCTTTTCTCTTCATCATTTATGCACCATTTGGCATTGCACATTCTTGATTGGTAACGGTACCTAACAGTGAACTATAGTTCACTTTCTAAGGGAAAAAAGTAACAAATTTAATTTGGACTGCCTTTTGAGGTGCAAATTAGCCTGTCACCAATTCATGACCATCAGCACTCTGGATAGTACTAAGTGAATAAATTCCACCTGTCAGATAACTATCTCTGTAGCACAGTATGTTTGTGAGGTAAGTTTAGAGGCATAAGGTAGGTAATGCAGGATTCATATCCATTCTATCGATTTTTCTAATGACTGGATTCAGAATAAATATTGACACCCAATGTTGCATATGAAATAAACAGGCTAAAGAATGTACTACATCATAAAAGTTTTCCATGTGAATGCTTTGTAGATAGGTGGTGTTGTCGTAAACTCACCTCTTCTTATTAATAATAATGGTGTGTGCAATGGATATTGTGTCATATGACATTTTGTACAGTGTCCTAACACCAAAGCAGTAACATAAGCAATGTGGACCTATGTGTCATACATGCTGGAGAAATTACCCATATCTCACAATTTGCCATTGTGATGATAATAATACAATAGATAGTAAACTTTGATGTCATGAGTAATTATATGTACTATAGCAAGATGACTTCCTGCCATTGTCTGCATGTCCCCTTTCTGAGCAATTGCCATTGCATGAAAATTTGGTTTGTGTAACCTAAATGCTGTTGATGATATTGCAATCTGATGTGAAAACGATGACTGTGTCACACTAATGGCATAACGGCTTTGTTCCTAGCAACATGCATCCATTAAATGTGTTAATTTGCAATACAAGGTACATTATAAAATATGTTAATGCCTTTTGCATTTGCACACCAGCCTACAGAGCTCAAATACAGCTCACTTCCCAAGGAAAAAAGTGCAAAATTTAATTTGAGCTGCCTTCTGTAGCACATACAAGCCTGTCACCAGTGCATAAATAGCACTTTGGATAGTACTAAGTGAAGAAAATGGAGCTGTCAGGTCAGTTTCTCTGTGGCACAAAGTATAAGTAAAGTGAGTTTAGAAAAATAATGCAGATTATATAGGGCTTGAATCCATTTAACTGGCAATTTTACAGAGTGGGGTCTGAATACATATTTAAACATATTTTGTTAGCAATCTGTCGTTGCTTGAAACTGAATTATTCTTAGTGCTGGTAGCAACATGTGAGCTGTTGTCCATCCCCTTTACCATTATTTGAGTTTACCTACAGTTCTGATAATGTAAGCCAGAAATTAAAGTTCTAATGTGGCAAGGAGATGTGAGAAAGGTGAATGTGTCCCTTTAATGGATTTCTTGCTCTGGTCATTGCTAGGTATAACCTTTGATTGATGTAATTTTCATTTACTGATTCCTATGATTTTTAATGGCCTTTGCGATTGTATTCCTTTCAGGAGCCTGCAAAGATGTTTCAACTTCCTGAGGAAAAAAGTAAAAAATTTAATTTTGTCTGCCTTCTGTAGCACAAACAAGCCTGGTACCAGTGCATGGCCATAAGTACTCTGGATAGTAGTTAAGGAATAAATTCCACCACTCTCATAACTATCTCTGTGCATGTGAAGTGGGCCTAAAGAAAGAAGAGCGATGAAACAGTGTTCCAATCCAGTTGACAAATAGTTATATGGAGAGGGGGCAAAATGCCATTTGTCACAATATTTTGATTACGGAATGTCACAGCAAATCACATGGGTATCATAACTATTTTTTTCTTTTCTCTACTCTACAGCTGCAGCAGAGACAGAAGAAAACCTTATGGTGAATCAAGACAGACCAATTCACCTCAGAGAGGCATTAGTCAGTATGCATCAAGTCTGAGTGAAAGGCAGAAATATATTTTCAGTCCATCAATGTGTATCATCTTGAGCAGCCATACCTTAACTTTGATATTAAGCATACATGCCTGCTCCAATAGCTCTTGCTGATTGCATTAGGCAATTACTCCATCAGCTTAATTGTGTGTGGGTTCAATACTGAGAAACACACATTAGATTTTCTTTCAAGATATTATTTAAAATATATTAGCTGCAATACTGCATGACATTTTTCTCACCTCCAAGAAAAGCACCAGAACAACCCAAAAAAGTTCTGGGCAGGCTTAAATAATCTCCTCCACCCAGGGAAATCATCTACACCTACCCCTGAAACACTTATTGGTAAAAACCCAGAAGTCGTAGCCAATACCTTTAACTCCTTCTTTACTGAAACAATTCAAGCTTTAGCCAGTCAACTACCCCCCCCCTCAACCAATACTACCGACGACACATTCCCTTCCTTTAAACTACAACATATACCCACCTCCTATATTCGAACCTTATTGAAGAAACTTAAACCTACCACCCTCTCAGTGGACCGACTTCCTGCTGAATACCTGCAAATTGCAGCTGATGCCATAGCCTACCCTATCTCTATCCTGATTAATCGAACTATCTCCGAAGCCATCATCCCCTCCATTTGGAAAATTTCCTATGTCATACCATTCCATAAGGGAGGCCCTTCCACTGAACCTTCTAACTATAGACCAATAGCTATACTGTCTCCATTAGCCAAAATTATGGAACGTTGTGTCCATAAGCAATTTCTTCGCTACCTCACCCTAAATAAACTTCTGACTAACTCGCAACATGGCTTTAGACCCCACCATAGTACGACTACCGCCCTCCTTTCCTTCACCGACTCAGTCAACAAAAATCGTAATAACAAAAAAATATCGTCAGCTCTGTTTCTCGACCTGTCAAAAGCCTTTGACATGGTCAGTCATCAGCTTCTTCTCCACACGCTTGAAACCTTACACTTTGACTATTCATCTCTTAACTGGTTCTCTGCTTATCTCTCAGGTAGGCAACAAGCAGTCCAATGGCAAAACAAGCTCTCTCACCTACTACCCAATACCATAGGAGTCCCCCAAGGCTCCATACTAGGTCCCTTTCTTTCCGTGTTCATAAACGAACTTCACACAGCTATCCCTAAAGCCACCTGCATCCAATATGCGGATGATTCCACCCTTTTATGCTCAGATATCTCTCTCCCTGAACTACAAGTAACAACCCAACACTGCTTTTCTACAGTAGAAAAATGGCTCTCAGGGAGGAATCTCATCCTAAATCCAAAAAAAACTAAGCTACTACTATTCTTTCCTACCTCTGCCCCGACACCAAATCCCAACAATGCTACCTTCCACGTCCAATCTAATAATGGTACCATCATTGAGCCTGATACGTATACTAAACTACTAGGGGTCACCATTGATGACAAGCTCAGATTTAACATGCACATCAGCCAGACAATTAAGACCGTAAATAAGAAACTTGGATCCTTGTATAGAATCAAGAACTTTTTAACCCCCAACGCTAAACTAACCATTGCCCGTACGCATCTCCTCTCCACACTACTGTATGCCTCTCCTGTATTTTATTTTCTCAACAAAACTGATATCAACAAACTCTCCGTGACCTATAATCACATTGCCAGATTTATAACTGGACTTCCCTATAGAACACATCATTGTCTTAACCTAAAAACACTTAACTGGTTAGAATTACCCAATCTCCTCAAACTGAACCAACTCACTGAAGCGTTTAAAATTATTAAGGAACCTGATAAAACCCCCTCACTCAATAAGCTATCGACCCCCTATTCTAACCTAAGCAGTCTTCGATCCTCTAACAGACACCTTGTACAAACCATCAAATCTTATAACAAGGGGGGCGATGCTCTCTTTGCCAACTCTATAGGTAAGATTTGGAACTCCCTCCCAAATAACCTTAGACTTTCTACCTCCCTTTTTCAATTCAAAAAAAATCTACAAGCAAAAAAATTAATTAGCGACTGTTAGAAACTGAAAGTAGCCACAAAACCAGATGAAAACTAGCGCTTTCTTTCACTTTATTCTTATCGTGAACTTCTTCAGAAAACCAGGATGCCTCCCAACATCCTGGTTTTAAACCCGTAAAACAGGAAGTGATGTTATTACATTAATCATCTGTCACAATAACAATATTTTATATATTTAAAACATCTAACATTTAAACATACTTATTAAATCTGACACCTATATTACATTTTAAAAGTTGTCATCTTAAAAAATAGATGAAATATGATCATTTAACACTATAATGTGATAAAATAATTGAAAATATTGAAACACTATCAAATTGATGTGAGGCATAACCATAATTGATACAGAAATGCCTATTGAAATACTTAAAAATGATAGATGTATATGATATAATAATATCAGAACAATACTCAATTTTGTAATCAAATGGAAAAATATCCACAATGAGACAAACTAACTCAACCATATATGACAGTCTCTCTCCCCCCCCACGCTGATACACAAGTATACATAAAGATGCTCACTATGGATAACAAACACACTCAACATACCCTGTCGATGCACCATATTGGTATGTATGTACACTCTAATATAAATATAAACCTGTACATGAACGCTCACTCAAAAATGCACCTAGACCTACCTATTGTAAAACAAAATATGGAAGACTATGTGTGAGATGTCTTACAAAATCTAACTCAGACTACCGACTATGATTGTCTCTAAAAGAGGTGTATCTAATGAATGAAAGGACCGAAAAGCGGAGAAAAAAAACCCCCATGACATGATAACCACATGCGAGCACATATAGAATGTTTATAAAAATGATATTAATAAAAAATAATAATAAGTGCACACATACGGATGCATATATATGTGTGTGTGTATATGTGTCCCCATATAAACAGACATCAACACAAAATGTAGGGATTAAAGCAAAAAGATGTCTAATTATCTATATAATAGGAAACACTCAATTATTTTATCACATTATAGTGTTAAATGATCATATTTCATCTATTTTTTAAGATGACAACTTTTAAAATGTAATATAGGTGTCAGATTTAATAAGTATGTTTAAATGTTAGATGTTTTAAATATATAAAATATTGTTATTGTGACAGATGATTAATGTAATAACATCACTTCCTGTTTTACGGGTTTAAAACCAGGATGTTGGGAGGCATCCTGGTTTTCTGAAGAAGTTCACGATAAGAATAAAGTGAAAGAAAGCGCTAGTTTTCATCTGGTTTTGTGGCTACTTTCAGTTTCTAACAGTCGCTAATTAATTTTTTTGCTTGCAAAGTTTTTTTCGGGTTGCCGATATCAGTTTTGGTTTGTCAAAAAAAATCTAACTCAATTCTTTAAGGCACAATGGCTATGTTCATGCATAAAGTCAGACTAGTCTCTCCCTGAGCGACCACTTATCCTACCACACTTTACTAACCTGGGCCTCCTGTTCCCTTGAACCTAACCATTGCTCTTTTGACCATTAATCCCCCTGTTTTTTACAACATTATTCTTCTCTTTTTTGATTGTTCCTTTATACTCCATTGATATTATACTGTGGCTGTGATGATGTATTAGAGTATAATAACACTAATGTTCCTCTACTGTATGTTTGTATAACTGAGTGGACCTTAGCTGCCCAATTGTTTTTCACATCTAATCTAAGTAAAATTTAATAATTTGAATTAGCATCTGTCTCCCCATCTTATCTATGGATTTGTAATCCTACTTCCATACTGTTATGCCTGTTGAGTTTTTTTCTCTTTTGTCTCCTCATCTGTCTCTTCATTACATGTATGTATATTGTAAACCTACTTGTATATTGTTATCTCTGTGGAGCTTTTCTCCCCGGGCCTCCGCTGAAAAAGGACATGTATCCAGTCGGACTATCCCGGTCAACAAATGTAAAATAAATAAATAAATAAACATTAACAATACATTTTGCCATATGCATCTACTACCTTTGAAAGCAGATATCTGATATGGCACAGTGAAATGCATTATTCTATTACTTGTATCATACCATTGTGATTGATTTTATGACACATTATTGCCTTTTCATTATATCTGGATGTGGCCAAGGTGTTCTTATGTATTTCTTATATTAGTTTTTGTATTGAAATAATTAAGTAATGTGGCAATGCTATTGATCTAAATCTCTCCTTTTTTGTCTCTCCTCACCTCATCTCTCTCTTTTTCATATATATATATATATATATATATATATATATATATATATATATGTATTTTATTTTTTAATATGTTGGTGCTGAAAACAAATGACCATCAGCACAGGGAGGTAGAGAGAGACCTCTGGGGTTCAGCCTGCTGTACCTCCACAGGTGGCTGTGGCAGTACCACCACAGGCAGCATAGATACCCATCACATCTAGGTCATAACCTGTCAATGTTGCCTCAATAACTCCTGCCCTACCTGCTCCATCTGAGTCAGGTAGCTTTGCCCCAGCTACTGCTGCAGTGGAACCCTCCTGGAGTAGTGATAGTGGAGCTGGTGATTTTGTAACCTGACTGGAGCTGACAGGGCTGCTGAGGTCATTATGGAGAGGGGCCTTGGTGCCCAAATTGGGAGGGTTGAAAAGGTCCTGCATAGCATTGCCAAAATTATGCCATGTCTGGCACTGACCCAGGCAACTGACACAGGAAACAGTGATGACAGTTCTAACATTAAGGACTAGATTCTCAATGTTCTCAAACTGGCGCTGGATGTGCTTCTGATGTCCCCGATCTATCCCCAATCATGGTGTCACCCAACCCTTTGTGTCCATCAATATCCTTGTCTGTCTTGTATGTGCTGTATGTCTGTACCTGCTACCTAACCTACCGTACCTACTAGACCATCTTATTCCTAAACACCTTCTCCAGCATTGCTCTCTCTCTCTCTGTCCAAAGAAACAAAAAATGGGCACCTGCCACAAAAAAATAAATAAATAAATAAATAAATATGCCCCATACATAGGTCTCCACTTTGCCTATGTGTCATCTTAACACACTTGATTTAGGCCAACTGGCTATACAACATTATTCTGTTATTGTCACCCATGCCTGTTGTGGTGACTCTCCAAAGTCATGAAATTGTTTACAAGACAATATTTATGTTCTGAAGAAGTGGATAGCTATGGTGGTCTCCCACCACCCTCCTGTAAATTCCTGTATTTTTCCATATGTCCTACCGTCTGCTTTCCCCCCATTTTCAACACTATCCTAGCAACCTCTTTTTCACGTTTAGTCTGGTCTTAAAATAGACTCACAGACAACACACACATGGCCAGAAATGTCACATGGAAAAACCTTCACTTTTTGTCCTCAGCATGTGTGCAGAGGTTAGCATTGCACATCAGTGCTGAGTGACAGTGAATGATGTTTAACATTCTATGGCAAAAGATGAAGATTTTAGTTTTAGCCACAGTAGTCTGGTTACTTTCATGCAAATGTGCTTAAATCCTTTGTGTTGAGGGAAAGACACTACTTTGAAATAGTTACTCTAACACTTCTTATGCTGCTGGATGTAATGAAATTGAAGTTCCTGCATGGTATGTTGAGATACTTTCCCTGTCTATAGACTGATGTTTTGTATAGTGTCATGACTTTGATTACAGCTGTCTGTCAGATTATTATTTCATGACATTTTATAGTCCTCATATGTTTAACTGCAAACATCTTTTTATCTCCATTTACAACATTTCATTAACATGCCATTTGAATAGTGCAGCAAGAAAGCATTTGCAAGAGTATTCCAGCCCTACAAGGTAGACTTAGTAAGCCAACTTTCTCCTGTTTAAGTCTTAATCTTGTTTCTACTCTCCTGATCCTTCTTGTTCCCCATAGCAAACATTTTATTGCACAGAGCATGACAGTTTAATAGTGAGGAAAACAAAAACTAACAGTAGCACAACATAAAGATGGTCTTAAATGTAACTTAAACAATAATATTAGTTCTCTGTCTGTCTCTCTGTTCACCCCTTATTCTTAAATATATTTTCAGTATGCTTTCAATTGTATGATTTAAAACGCATAAAGTAGGCATTCCTTTGTGAAGTGATGAGATAACACTCAGATCTAAAAACTCGTGTTTGCATACTTTCAAGGGTTTTAACCCAGCAAAGTGTTATTGACTGTTTTTAGCACATTATTTTATTTGTAGCTGTTGCCCACATATTGTTTTGAGCCATCATTATCCTGCTTCTGTCAAAATCTAGTTGCTCTCTGCCTCCCTCTCCCCGTCTATGTATCTTCTCCCTTCAGTGTCATCAGTATTTCTCCTCTGCATTTGCACAATGTCTTGCTCCAAACACCACCTGCAACTTAGGCTAAATGAAAGTACACAGCTTATGCCAATATCTTAGGAGTTTTGCCTTCAGCTGCAATGCTCTGATGCCTTTTGTGGTACTGTGCTAATATAAATATATATAATCAGGCTAATCTTCTGCTGAACCAGATGAAGAGTTGGATATACACCATACAGTTGTCCTGAGTGCAATGAAGAGTAATACGCACATTCTCCTTTACTTATATCTGTTGTCAGCTCTGTAGACTTTTCTTGGAATTATTTCTATTTATTTATTTATTTATTGACATTTGTTAACCGGGTTTGTCCAACTGAGCTTGTGGCCCATTTTCAGTGGTGACCTGAGGAGAAAAGCTCCAGTAGTACATTTTAAACAAGTACAATTTAAACAATATTGATATAATAGCAGTTATAGCAAAAAGATTCACATATGTTGGGTTACATACATAAAGTTAAGGTTGCATTAAAAAGACAATTTTACATTGATATAGTTCAAAAGGTCAACAATAAAATGTTTGTTTTTGTTTGTATAAAATTATGCAAATGCATAGTAGACACATTGGAGAGAGAGGAGTAATGAGGTACTAAATATGGTCCTTTTGAGGGTACATAAAGGGAAGGAAGACTATGTAGGGTAATGGCAAGGGCAGGTTCTGGAATTGAGAAAATAAGCTTTTAGTTCATTTTTAAAGTGTGAGGTGTGGGAGATTGCAAATAAGTAAACGGGAAGTTTGTTCCAAGCACGGGCAAGGGAGTGTTTGTAGAGTAGTTTGCCTACTGACCTTTTTGGGTAGTAGATATCAAGTAATTGTTAGTTAGAATACGGAGGGTCTGGGATGGGATGTAGATGAAGACTAAGAAAGATAGAGATGGACAGAAGGAGGGTTTATAAAGAATAGAGTGTAGCATATGAAATTGATAAGATAGCAGAAATTGAGGAAGTTCAAGCCATTGAAGAGAGTTTAAAGAAATGCAGTGGTGTGAGTTGCATGGGGAGATAGTAATGAATCTGGCTATTTTATGGTAAGTCTGTTGGAGTTTGTTTAGAGTGGAGGCCTGGATATTGGTAAGAACTGGGGTGGTGTATAAGAGGGAGGGGAGGAGGAGTGCCTGGCCCAGAGTAAGTCTAGATTCAGGGGTTAGGAATTTTTTTGTTCCGGTATAGCAGACCTAGTTTTTGGTTTGTTTTTTTTATACATTGGAGTATGTGTAGGTTGAACTTTAATTCATCATCGATAATGACCCCTAGGAGTTTTCTGTGGTTGTCAGGTTGAATAGTTGTATTGTTAGAAGATGTAATAAAAAAGGAGGTTTTGTGATGAGAAAGAGAACGAAGAAGGAAAAGTAGGAGTTTGGTCTTTTTGGGATTTAGGATCAATAGGTTGTGAGAGAGCCATTGTTCAGTGTATAGTAGGGCCTGTTGGGTCAAGGAGTGTAGTTCAGGAATGTTACTTGAGATGGATATAAGTGTGGAGTCATTGGCATACTGAATAAGGGAGGATTCTTTGCATGAGGTGTAAAGATAATTGGTGAAGATGTTAAATAAAAGGGGTCCCAAGATGGAGCCTTGAGGAACACCAGTGGAGATGGGAAGGAAAGGTGAGGAGGATGAGAGCCATTTGACAGATTGTTCCCTGACAGATAGGTAACTATTAAACCAGGCAAGTGCAGAGGGGGGATAGGTGGAGATTTGCAAGTCTGGATGGTAGTAGAGGATGAGAGACACTATCGAATGCTTTGGAGAGATCTAGGAAGAGACAGAAAATGAGTTTATTGTTGTCTAGAGCATCTGTAATTATATGAGTGAAGGAGATGAGGGCAGTGGTGGTGTGTGGTGAGGACAAAATCCATGTTGGGTAGGGGTAAGTAAGTGGTGTGTGAGGAAGTGATTGAGAAGCTGTGAGTGAATACATTTTCTAATATCTTGGAGAGGGGGGAAAGAATGGCAATGGGTCAGTAGTTTGAGGGGTCAGTGGAGTTTCCACCTTTATGAAGAGGGATAGTGAAGAAAGATTTCCAAAGGGTGGGACAGTTGATTCCAGAATAGATTGATTAATTAGTATAGATATAGGATAGGCAACTGAGTCAGCAGCAAGTTTGAGGAATGTAGGAGATAGACTGTCAGTGGAAGGAGAGCAAGTTTTTGCTTGAGTAGTAGAGATTTGATGTAAGTAATGGGAACTGGCTCAAAAGAAAACAAAGTTGTGTTAGTGGGACTTGGAGGGGTGGGTGTCGAAGTAGAGTTTGGCTTAGAGGTTACCAGATTTTGGATGGAAGAGATAAAGCTGTTTCCTGAGAGGAAGAGTTGGGGTATGGGGAGGGATTAGCGGGTTTTCCATGATAGATGATGTTGTTAAGAGTTGACCAAAATTTTCGAGGATTGGATTTGTTGTTAAGCTGAGCAGACTATATTATATCTTTTTGTCATTAGTTGTATGTTTTTTTGCAAGGTTCCTCAGTTGCCTGTATTTTTGAAGATGAGGTGGTTGTTTAGTTTTAGTCCAGGTTTTCCAAGCACAATCTCTTTGTTTCATAAGGGACCTAGTCTCTTTGGAGAGCCAGAGAGCATGATTTGATTTTACTCTGATCTTCCTAGAGGGAGATAAGGAGTTTAGAGTATTCATGAATATGCTATTGAAAGTGCTTACAGCATCGTTTAGGGGAAGGTGTTTTAGGATGGATCAATCTATGTTGTGGAGAATGGAGTTAAATTGGGATGAATTGAAAGTTGAGAGGTATGACTGTTCCTGATTTTGCAGCATGTCCCTGATTTAGCCATACATTTTGCCTTGCTCCTCGTAAAACGTTTGATTTTTTTGATATAATCACTGAAGATTACTGGGCCCGCATCATGGATGAAAATGGTCGTAGGACCAGTCCACTAACCCAGTTAAACAGAAAATAAATAAATAGCAAGTAATAATGTCAGGCTTGGGCATCGGAGTCATACCTCTCAATCTCTTCAAGCAAGAAATCTGGACAAAGCCTAAAATAATGGAGGGACAAATGCCCAAAACTAGGGACAGATTTTAAATATTGCTCTTATAAACAGAAGGCTGCTAGAATAATAGGATTTGTGTTGGCATGCATTTTCTGAGTGATATGAATTCTGAAACTCAAATATATGTCATCATTTGGTCATTATTTAGTGACTTCAGTCCTCCATGATTTGCCAGAAAATCACAGGTTTTATGAGAAATAGGCCAAATATTTGAGGCAAAAATCTGGACATTTAAGAGATATGATCAGAGTTAACGTTTTTTTGGAGAAAAGAAGTTGTGAGGTATGTGCAGGAGTATGTTATTTACTGCAGAGATGAGATGCACCAGACTAAATGCAAGTGTTCTGTTACCTACGTGCATTTTAAGCAGTGATGGGAGTAACACGTTACAAAAGTAACGCATTACTGTAACACATCACATTTTTCACTAGCTACTAATGTTCAGCATTACTTTTCAATATAGTAACACAGTAATAGTAATTAGTTACCTTTTTTAGTAACTAGTAATGCAAATGTGCATTACTTTTTGCGTTACTTTTCCATTCACATCATGTCAAGGCAGCCCCCTTGTCACGCAGACTGTTGACGTCCTCCCATTTAGCTAATGTCAAACTGTTACTTTGCCTGTGCATGCCACGAGCCAAGTTAATTGATTGCATGTGTTGTTTTCAATATCGCACCATCCTAGCTCCAGAGGAATCATAGCATAAACCATGTGCATAAAGTAAAGCTGCTGTTTAGACTGTAATGCATTGTGAGAAAGTCTAACTTTGGACCTGTTATAAAAGCCTCCTTATTTTAAATAAAAAAAAGAGCAGTTGTATTACACAGAATCTGGTGAACAACAAGACTCTACATCCTTGAATTAAAGTGACTCTGAAGGATAAAAGTAAGAAACAGCTTTCAGTTGTTTAAAAATATGCCCCTCCAGCCAGCAGTCTACGGACAGGGCAGCTCTAGGTGAAATTCGTCACCCATCTAATTAATTATGCATGAAGCACGCCCTTCAACCCCTTTGATGGCAGCCTAAACCATTCTGCTCCATATAAAAACTGGTCACACAGCCTGATTAATTATACAACATGATCCACTCCCCTCTTACCAACTGGGTAAAGGCATAAACTCCTTCCTCGTGTTTGCGAGTTTGCGACATTTTTCATCAGTTAGCAGTTACATTATGTGACTGGCTAGAAAAACGGAATGAAAAAGTAATCTCTTTTGAGGAAATTCATGGTATGTGCCTGTTAGTTTTTTTTTTTTCCTAAATATTTTATTGCAAATTATTGAGTATGGAAGTCCGGGTCCATGAGTAATAACACAGATGCTTTGTTTCATGTCTTTCAAAAAATGCACTCTAACACAGCAACACATTTTATTTTGGTAGCTTACTAAGTTTAAAAGAGCGATATTTAAAAATCATCCCTAGTTTTGGCCCTTGCCCCACCATTATTTATTTTTGGCTTTGTCCGAATTTGTTGTGTGCAGAGGTTGAAAGGTATGGGTGTATAAAAACCTGCACTGGTTAGCTGATTGGACATAGTACGGAAGGGTAATTCTGTAAATGCAGGAGTTTTAAGTGTATTGTTTGAGAAAACATTTAAGAAAAACATCAATGCAGTTGTCTATTACGAATTTGTGGAAAGTTTTATATGTAATAGGAGTACTTTGGATTAGTGTAGACATTTTCTATTTTTGTAAAGAAATGCTGCAGATCATCTTTGAACTGTTTGACTGAAGAAGCTGTACATACTGGTGTTAAATCATTTGTACACTGGAGTATATTTGCTGGGAAAGAAGCTGTATGCATTCTATTAATAAATATGTTAAAGAGTAATGGTCCTAATATTAAACCTTGTGGTACACCTAATGTTTTTTCCTGAGAAGATGGCGGCTCATCTGCCAAGGGTAAACACAGTGTTCCAAGGATAAGGACACTTTTAAACCAATTGACTGTACTATTTATGAGGCCTGGTTCCTTGATCCTTGATAATAATATGGGTAGCAAATGCTTTACATAGGTCAAGAAATAGGGATGCAACCATTTCATCTTGATTTCTTTTTCAAGAACGTAGTATGTCAGTATTAGTAATGCTGTTTCTCTGCTGGTAAAACTTTGATGTGTTGAGAAAAGCAATTTGTTCTCTGCTAGGTAGTTGATCAATGGTGGTGAACAGATTTTTAAAGTATTTTAGATAGAGAGGCTATAGAGCTATAGTTTCCCAGCTCAAGAGAATTGCCATCTTTATGTGTAGAAATAACATAAGATTGTTTCCAGACTTTTGGGACTGTAGCTTCTTGGAGAGAGCAACTTATTAGTATAGATACTGGGTATGCAGTGGGATCTGCTGCTTTGAGATATTCTACAGGAATGCTGTCTGCTGCATATTTTGTCTTGTGGTAAGTGAGTAGGTAGTACCTTCTCTATGACTTAATGTTGTATTAGCCATACTGGGTTTATTAAGGATGTTAGTAGCATATATATAGAATGAATTAAACCTGCATGCTATGTTATAATTTATTTCATCTGTAAAATAGCAGAGTTGTGATTTTTGACACTGCTGAATAAGTTCATTGACTGCTGACCAAAACATTTTTGGAACTTTACTGCAGTTTTCTTGTATGGCAGTATAGTAGTTTTGCTTAGCCTTTAGAATGGTAATTTTTAGTTATGTCTTGCAAGTCCAGGTATTGTTGCCAATTGTATGTTTTTTTTCTAAATGCCAGTTTTTCATGCTTTGTTTCTATTATATATTTTAGCTTTTTTATATCTAGTGAAGGCCATGGTGCATGATTGCAGATCTCTTTGCCCAGTCGCACTTTGTGATGTGCATTTTTCATTTCTTCTCTTAAAAATGCTGAGCATTACAGAAAGAGTGCAGTGTCCTATTTTGATCAGATTATTTGAGTGTATAGTACTGTTAGTGGTGTAGGTTTGGCACAGTGTAGATATTTCTTGCGTTTTTAGGCGTGTTGCTATCACCTGATTACCACAATGTAGGCAAGCTTTCCATCAGTTCATTGTATAATTTTTTTGTGCTGAGACATAGTGCACAGTCAGTTCTTTCTTGTTTCACATTAAAGGTGCTGCATCATTTTGCAGCCATAAAAGTCATATGACTAATATACCACAGGCAGATTACTTTCTTTTGATTATGTACCATACCAAAGGCTTTGCAACACTATTATAACCAGGGGCGGACTGCAGCCCCCTCAACATCAAACTACTGATAAAATAAAAAAATAAAAATAAAAAAATATTTAAAATTTTGCGGACTTTGCACATGCGCACTGCTGCTGAGACAGTCTAGCGCATGGAGCATGCGCACAGCAGTCCTGATTGAGAATCATGGACAGGAGCGCTGCCTGGGAACTCGCTGGGGAAATGCGTCGGGGTCGGACTGCAACGTCGGCAGTCAGGGGAAGGATCTGGATTGGATTGGAGTTTGCTTCAGGGGAAGATCTCGTGACGGGCAGGGGATGGATCTGGATTGGACTGGAGTTTGCTGCAGGGGAAGATCTCGCGACAGGCAGGGTCAGATTTGCGTGGGATTTCTGCTGCAGTCTCGTCGGGATTTACTTACTGGATGTATGGTGGTTTTGTGGACAGGGATTTGGATTTACTACAGGACCAGGTAAGGGGACTGTGTGTGTGTGTGTGTGTGTGTGTGTGTGTGTGTGTGTGTGTCATGATGGTGTGGTAGGGAATACCTCAGGCTTGAACCCTGTACCTTGTATGCAGGTGTTAAAGACCTAAATTCCCTACCCACCACCATTTGTAAAAAAATTGCAGATTTTTGCCTCATATTTGATCTGATCTATTCCTCATAATATCTGTGTTTTTTAAATATTGCAATGCTTAAAATTTGATGGTGCAGTGGAAGCATTGATGCCTCACAGCTGTAGGTTCTTGGGTTTGGTTCTTGGCTGGGGTGCCTTCTTTGTGGGGGGATCTGTATCTTCACCCTGTGTTTGTGTGGGTTTGCTTTTGTGTCCTCCCATGTTACAAAGACATGTCTGCATTATTTCTTCCTGGGCCTCTGCTGAGAATTGTTTTTTTTTTGTTCCAAGTCAGACTGTCCTGATTAACAAATTGACAGGCATTTAAATTTCAGACTAAAGGTTTCTGAATGTTTACTTCCTTACATATTTGATGGTGCAGTGGCAGTATTGTTGCCTCACAGCTATAGGTTTTCTGGTTTGATTCTTGGCTGGGGTGCCTTCTGTGTGGAGTCTGCATCTTATCCCTGTGTTTGTGTGGATTTGCTCTGGTGTCCTGCCATTTTACAAAGACATGTGTCTACACTATTTCTCCCTGGGCCTTTGCTGAAAATTGTTTTTGTTCCATCAGAAGTAAAATTGACAGGCATTTGAATTTCAGACTTCATATTCTTCAGAAAATACATAGTAAAACAACTTTTTATTCTAGCAATAAATATATAGTAACACAACCTTTTATTATAGCAATTTTTTAAGTTTATGACTATTTGAAATTTGTCCTTATTTTTGGGATTGTAATACCCTGTTATTGGCTTTGTCCAGGTTTTTTGTGCTAAGGTTGACAGCTATGGCAAGAACTGAATTCACTGAATATGTTTGAGGGCTGTATTCCCTCATTACTGGGTTTGTCCAGGTGTTTTGTGCTAAGAGGTTGACAGCTATGGTGAGAACTGAATTCATTAAATGATAGCCATTTAAGTTTCAGTCTTCCTCTCTTTCACAAAGCAGCTGATCTGGCGTAGTGGTATGTTGCTCTTGACTGTTTTGCACAGGGACCTTGGCAGTAAAATGTACTGTGGTAACACAGCATTTTTCTTTCACAAAGCAGGTGATTTGGCATAGTGGTATGTTGTTCTGACTATTTTGCACAGGGGCCTTGGCAGTAAAATGTATGGTGGTAACACAGCATTTTATTCTAGCAGCTTTCCAAGATTATACAAGCAATGTTTAATGTGTCCCTGGTTTTTGCCCTTTTGACCCACCCCAATAAATTTGGCTTTTTCCAGACTTCTTGTGCTGCAAAGTTGAGATGTATTTGAGTATTGCGTAGATTTTACAAGGAGCTGAGAGCTGCAGGGGAAGAGAAGTTTAGTACTGATTATGCTAAGTCGGCTCACATTGCTAATAGCACAACAAGTTGTGTACTTGCTTTTAATGCAGAAGGTTGTGGTTCTACTCCCATAAGGGGTGAATGCTGCTGTACTGAAAGTTAAGATACTAACTATGAGCCTGTTATCAGTTTGCCATCCATTTCCTATTGCAATATTACTAGCTTATTTTTAATGTAATTTAGGCAATTTATTCCTCAGGGGCATCAGACACTTTATTTTTCAGTGAAGCCATGAAATATAAAGGTGATTGCTAGCAGCAACCTCTTCATTAGTTACAGATTTATTTAACGTGGAATTATTTAGATGACTTTTTTACTACTTCAGAGATTGTGAATATTATTTACTGATAATGGTGGACTGTAGAATTGTGCATATTTACTGATAATAGTGGACTGTAGAAGTTTGAGTAGACTTTTATGATGGAAATGTTCTGAATTGGGCAGTTTTGTTTCATTGTTTACTGGAAAAATGTTGAAAGCAATAGGAAGGTGTATCAAAGAGCACATGTATGTTTCATATGCAAGGGGCCTATGATTTAAAAGCAGCCCAGAATTAATTTTTATCTGCCATGGGTAAAATGTATTTTCTTTGAATGTGGGTTTTAATGTTGTTTCAATGAATGTGAGTTTCAAGGGCAGAGAAGTTTTAATGCCAAGTTTGTTTAGCAGATGTCTTAGTGTTTGTGCTGTAAAATGCAAAATAAAACTTTCAAATGAAGTTCAAATCATCATAGAAGTAAATCAGTATGCACATTAGTGTTTATGGTAAATGGAGTGAAATAGCAAAGTAATGAATCATTGGAATGGCTGCAGGGGGAGGCTCCATTCGACCATGGTTTTGTGAGGGGGAAGGGCGGCAAACTTAGACAGCCCCAGCTGAACTATACTTCCCAACTGTTCAGATTTTCAAAGAATGAATAGATTTTTTGCTTCTTATTTTTGGTTTGTTCCTCAAAATTTGTGGTTTTCTGGCAAATCATTTAGGAATTAAGTCACTAAATAATGACACACTAGTTTCAGACTTTATAACCTTCAGAAAAATGCATGCTAAAATAAGACCTGTTCTATCAACTGTTCCAGTTTATACAAGAGCAATTTTTATTACTGTTTATATGTTCCCTCAATATAGTTGGCCTTGTCCAGATTTATTGCATTAACAGGTTGAGAGGTACATGCAAATAAATTGCTTTATAGAATTAGGCATAGCCAAACCTCTCAACTGTCCCTGATTTTGGCTCAAAATGTTGCTCTTCCCCTAATGATCCCTCCGCAAAATAGCAATTTTAGAAGAAAACATGGAGGGTTTATAATTAAGAAATAACTGTAATAATCAGATTACTTTTATTTCAGAAATGCATGTAGATTATTTTATTTTGTCAGCTGATCAAGTTAGCAGTACTAATATTAAAGTGTCCCTTCTTTGACAGGTTCCTAGCTGTATTGTGTTGCTATTTTATATTTTTACATCACATTTTTGGTCCATTTTTCATAAAATTGTGTTTTTTTGGCAAATTAGTGACAAATAATTAAAGACTGAAGTTAGAAAATAATGACAGACATTTGAGTTTCAGATTTCATACCATTCAGAAAATTCATACTAATGCAAGACCTCTATTAGCTTTCTAAGTTTATAAGAGCAATATTTTAAAAATTGTCCTTATTTTTGGGCCTCTGTCCCATTTCTTTGTATGGCTTTGTCCAGATTTCTTGCTCTGAGGTTGAGAGGTATGACAAATGTGTCAGGGCCATCACAAGTCAGCCAGAGATATTTCAAACTGTGACATACTTGTTGCACCCCACTCCCCCATGTAGTGACTCTGGATGTGTCGAAGCAAGGCAAGGAGTAGTTATGAAGTGTAAATGTGCAGAGAATCCCACCCATCCAAGGTAGACACAAGTACTAGAGTGCTTTCATCTGTCCTTGATTTTTACAGAATGGTCTGGTTTCTGCATATTTTTTGTATTGTTGATTTATGCTTTTTACTCAAAGTGCCTGTTGCTCTGTGTTTAAGTAGCAATGCTTTAATGACCATAAGGTAAGCTTGCCTGAGATCGTAAAATGCAAGTAAGCTTCAATAAGCATGCTGTTAAAGAATTGCCAACATTGAAAGCCTTTCTGTTGCCATGTAGAGAATACTTGACTAGATAATGTATAAGCCTTGGGTATTAAAGGACAGGATTCCATTATTTTAAAAAGCTCATTATACTTGTTGGAGACTTCCAGTTATCTCTACAAACTTTACCCGTAAACTAAACAGAATGCCAATCATGTGTGGTCCATAACCTGTACAGTAATCCTTTAAGCAATGTATCTTGAGCTTGTTTCTTGTTTGCTTTTCATTTTTTACTTTGATCATGTTTTCCCCATGAAACAAGTTGTCAGGCAGCAGGTCTTTTTTGGATAAGAAACATTTTTACAAGTGGGGGCATCACAGAGATTTCTACTTTCAGCATGTTACTTGGTACTTTAATAAAGCTGAATATAAATTATAATTAGAACTGCAGTGCAAGGAGAAGTGGTTTGAGTTGAGTGTTTCTGGTTTTTCTTATACTTGATTTTGACTGGCATTCCAGTAATGTATTTAACAAGTAATTTATTTTTTCATGCCTCACAACCTTTTGTTTCCATCTAGATATTAAGTAAGCTGTCATGCAGCCAATGCATTGAAATATTTTTATTCTTCTACACTTATTTTTGTCTTGATTGGACTTTCAAAATGATGGTTTGCCACCCAGGGCAGCGTATTTAATTAAAGTTAGTTTTTGTGGTTTTGAGCATAGCTCCTCCCCTTTCTAGTTGTCCACCTTGACCCCACCCATGCAGCTGTCTCCTGCAGCCCCCCTGTGATTTGAAGTCACCAGCTGCCACTGATTATAACATTTGATTTATAGGCAGTCCTGCAGAATTCACTTGATTAAAACATTATAGACAAGGTCCCCCTCTTTCAGTGTGTAAGTGTGTGTGATTAGAACAGATCAGTCAATCACCTGATTAATGTACTGGTTATACAATTAAGGTTCTTGTCTTTGTGCGTAACTATGTGTGATTAGAAAAGATTGCTGAATCACCTGTGCAATGCCTAGGGTTACTTACCATCACTTGATTAATGTGCTGGATATATGTTTAATGATCAGTGTAACTATCAATGAGTTCTGTTCCCCAGATTACCCATTCATTGGACACCACACTGTTCACTTTCCTTAAAAACACAGAAATGCAATGTTTTTGCAGAAGAATTAAGTAGTAAGCAACATTAATGAGGCATGGATAGTACAACTTATGTTGCACGACAGTAGTACTCGATAGAGTTTGCCACCAGTCAGTCTTGTTAAGAATAGAAAGTGACACACTGGGCATGCTCATTAAGCCAGATAGTGACTATACTAAAGATTGCTGATCAGTGTCTGAACACGTCTACCATAATTGTAGTCATTGAACTTGAAACATGCGAAAATAACTGCTAAAAAGTTCTTTTAATGTAACATTGGCAATTTAATTCTTCAAAGGCAGTGGGAACTGAATTTGTAGATGTAAAGTTCTTTGCCAGTAGCAACCTCTTCATTACTTACAGTTCTCTTTAATGTGGAAATATTCAGACAATGTTTACTTCTGCTTATTGTTGACTAATATTTGGTAGATTGTAATGACAGATCTTTGAGTGGCCTTTTATGGTTGAAATTTTCTGAAATGGGTAGTTTTGTCATTATTGGTTCATATATTGCTTACTGAAAGAATGTTCAAAACTACAAATCTGAAACACATTCTAACAAGTGGTGCTATATTATACAATCAATCAGGAAGGTGAATAAAAGAACACATACATGTATGCACGCCCCTACAAATGTGTGCAAGGAGCCTATGGTTTGAAAACAGCCCAAAGGTAAACGTAATCCTCCGCTGGCTAGATGAATTTTCTTTGAACGTGAGTTTTAATGCCATTTCAATGAATGTGACTTTCAAGCACAGAGAAGTTTACTGGTCATGCTAAGTCTATTTTCATTGTGAGGCTGTATTGTTTGTTTAGCAAATGGTTATCAGTGTTTGTGCTATTTTAGTTCAACATCTGTAATAATCATTATAGTAAAAAAGCAGTATGCACACTGACAGGTTTGAACAGTGTTTATGGTAACAGGGAAAATTAGCCAAGTAATGGAACACTGGAATGGCTGGGTAGGAAGCTGCTTTGGGGGGGGGGGGTTGCCACAGGAAAGGCTGATCTAGGGGGACTCTGACACCGATTGGCAGAAATTGTGGTATATGAACCAATTAAATGTGGTGTAGCGGAGGCAAAGCTGTTCAAAGCAGAACAGTGGGTTCATTTATGGTCAAATGCAGAGCAATCCACATAATCTGGAGCACTTGTTTTTGGATTGACAGCCAGGTACTATGATTGGAAAAATCCCCACAAAGGGTATATTTTATTTTGTAAAGAGGAGGGGCAGCAAACTCAAAGACCACAGCAGGCGGCACAAACTCTGTTGTGTGTGGAATATACTTAGTTATTTAAAACAACAAAGTCTGTGAGAAAAGCCATTTAAAGAATGATTGAGTTGTCTTTTTACTCCCCCCTGGTGACAGGCAGTTGAATTGCTCCACTGCATGTCTTGAAGGAAGTAAATGGCTACTGGTGATTTGAAGTGGTACAATAAAGGTGACTTTTATTATGTATAGCCATCTTTGATCTGTTTTACTGGTAATATAGTTGTAATGTATATTGTGCTAATTAAACATCATACATTCCTTAAGGCAAAAGAATTTGGATATTTGGTTATATGTAGACATATTTTTGAAACTGAGGCTACAGGCAGAGTAAATAAGTAATGGGTTTGCCACCTTTTCAAATGCCCGAAGAGGGACTTTTTTGTAGAAAAAGTTTTTGCAGGAGAAACGATACCCATGGCCAGTGCAAAGGACTGAGTTTCACTTATTTTTTCTAACAGAACAGCTTCCTCTTGAAGCTTTTCAGTTGTTTATGCTGCTCTATGGACTATTTAGGAGTTTCAGATACAAAATCAGTGTTTTATTCAGCTATTAAAGAAAACTTAGAAAATTCATTCACTGTAGGTTCATGTTTATATATATATAAAAAAAAAAGTTCTATACAGTTAACTTTTTCTTTTTTTTTGTATTTCTGGCAGTCCCCTTATTTTAAGCTTCAGCCGATCAGAGACACATTTTGAAAGAGGTTATAAAATAAAACATTTGCAATAAATAGATGTTCCACGCACATCCATTTATTTTTCTGCTTAGTGCTTTCACTCAGAGATGGAAAGTCGAAATTCATTAGAACGATTCATTTACACAGAATTCTTTGCCCTAATTACAAATGATAGAAAGAACATTGTGAAATGTAACTTATGTCCACCGACAAAGAAGACCTACAAAACTTCAGCATACAGTATGTCGAATCTAAAAAAAGCATCTTCAGACATCACATCCTATCACACTTGGAAAGCTAAGTAGTTTGAAAAGGAAAGCAGTTGATTCCGGGCCTGACAAGTCGGACAAGAAATCATTAACACAGCCGTCTATTGTAGCATTCATTGGTTCTGGTCATGTCACACAGTCCAAGGTGGATAGTTTGATCATTGACTGTGTGGTCAATGACATGCAGTGTTTCAGCGTTGTCGAGCAGCCATCCTTCATCAATCTTGTAACTGGCCTGCAGCCAGGAAAGGTGGTCATGAGCAGGAAAACTCTTGTCGAAGAGGTAGAGAAACAGTTCAGTGATATGAAGGAGAATCTGATGGAAAATTTAGCAAGTGTTTCAACTGTTTGCACTACAGCTGACATTTGTACCCATCGGAATTGTAGTTTCTTTGGTGTCACCGTACACTGGATCAACTGTAACACACTTCAATGAAAGTCAGCTGCTTTTTCATGCTGCTGAATACAGGAGAGGCATACATACCATCTCATAGCATCAACTCTTGAGAGCATTCACATCAAGTACAAAATAGATCAAAAGGTGTGTGCGACAAGTACTGACAATGGCAGCAATTTTGTAAAGGCTTTCAATGTCTTTGCAGAATGTGAGAGATCTCAGACTACAAGCATTCTGTCCCAAGATGAGGATGACAATGGTGATTGGTAAAGTGATTTCCAACAGTGTGACAGCTGTGCTGAGTCAGTCAGGGCAAAGTGAGAGCACCTATTCACTGCCTCCCCATCTGAGATGTGCAGCACATACATTGAATCTAGTTGCCGTGCATGATGCTGAATCTGCTTGTGATGATGCACAGTATAAAAAAATCATGCGAAGCACCATGGCCAAATGTTATGCTGCTTGGAATAAGGCTAGTCGCAGCACCCAAGCTGCTGAGGTGGTTCGCGATAAGTGTGATCTGGCATTGATTGTTCCCAATGTGACTCGATGGAATTCCACTTTTTATGCGATGGAGAGAATTCACTGCATTTCAACTCAGAGTGAAGACTTGTTGAATGAGATATATGAAGAGTTTGGAATTGCCATCTTTAGGCCTGCTGAAATGACCTTTGTTGCTGAGTTTGTGCAAGCAATGCAGCCCCTGGCAATGGCTCTGGACATCCTGCAGTCGGAGCTGAAATGCTTCATGGGAATCTTGATCCCCACCATTATGTGCTTGAAAAACAAGTTGTCTGAAGTCAGGCAGTCTGTGAAGCTCATTGTACCACTAGTCGATGCTCTTCTTAAAGGCATTGAGGCTCGGTTCAATCACCTTCTGGAGCGCGAAGAGCTCATTCTGGCTAGCATAGTGCATCCACAGTTCCATTTGCAATGGATGGAGAGTGAAGAACAGAAACTCAGAGGCAAGGCTCTGCTCCTTGATGCTATGCAGAAACTGGATGAACCTGAGCATGGTTCAACTGAAGCTTCTGCACTAACTGCTGAAGACAGCTTCTTCAACTTCAAAGAATCGACATCCGCCAGTGTCAGCATATCTTCTTAGATGGAAATGTATCTGGCTGACCCTTCCAGAGAAATATCTTCAGTCAACAGTTACCCTATAGTCAAGAAGATTTTTCTTAACACTAATACACTTCTGCCATCTAGTGCACCTGTTGAACATCTGTTCAGTCTTGGTGGACAAGTGCTGACTGCAAGAAGAAATAGACTCACCGACGAACACTTTGAAAAGTTGCTCCTTCCTCGAGCCAATAAAAATGTGTAGTGATTGTTTAGTAACTGTGATGTGAATAGTTATATATAGTGATATTTTGGTTGACTTTGTTATGATAGTAATTTTGTTAGATATTTATGACATATTCTGTAAGTATTTTTGTGTCCTCTGCATCACTTTTATCAGATTAGCACTTTAACTTAATGTATGTTGTTGAAAATTTGATGGGTTGTAACTTGTTATGGGTCTTGTGTTGCTGGCTGTGTATACTTTGGTTTAAGTATTAAATTGTGACTGACTATAAAGACTAGTCTGCCGGACTTTGTAAACTGTAAAATGCTATTTATCTTTATTGTAATACAGTGTCTACAACTTTAATAATACACTCATATTCATGTGCAGTAAGCATGTATTCCTTAAACACAAGTAATTTGTGAATAAATCAGAATATGACAATTGATAAACTATACTTGTGTAAAAGTAACTCAAACGTAACTAGTTACTTTAGTTAGTAACTAGTAATAGTAATGTATTACTTTTTTAGAAAAGTAATAAGTAATAGTAATATATTACTTTCACTTAAAAGTAACTAGTAATACTAACTTATTACTTTTATAAGTAATTAGCACAACACTGATTTTAAGTCAATCACCAAAGTGATACCACAGTTTCTTAGCCTCAAACCGTGGTAAAATCTACCTTTTAAAATAAAGGATTCGGGGAACAGACTGTCCACAGCAGTCATGAATATGTATTTTTCAAAAAAAAGTGCATGTTAAAAAAAAAATATATATATATATATATATATATATATATTTTTTTTTTTTTATATATATATATATATATATGCATTCAACATTCCTGAATAAAGCTACACTTGTGCCACCTATAGTAAGAGGTGATTTGAGAAAGAAGTCAAGGTAGTGTCCTTGATCTCAGATGTGCAGCCTTAATTGATACAGGCCAAGAAAGAGATGAGCTTTCACAATTTACATTCCACCTGACGTGGTCCACTTGTAAAATGGCTGCTGTCATAGATTAAAAAACTGCTGTGTTTACAGACCTACTTCAGCTCAGTTCTTTTGTCATTTGACAATCTCCTGTTAAAATCATGCAAAAAAAATGTTTATTTTTTCTTGTTTTCCTAAGTCCCTTTCCTTGTTCACTGCAGTTGTAGCAATTAAAACAATGAAAACTGGAGACTTAAAACAAATGAGAGAGATGGGACAGAGACAAATACAAGGATAATCAGGTATGTTACACAAAACTAGAAAAATGTAGCTGAATATCCTTATATTGTCTTTCTTCCGTCTCACCCATTTGTTTAAAATCTCCAAATGTCATTGTTTAAATTAAAAACAAGACAAAAAAAGCTCTTCCTTTCTCTGTCACTTCCTTTGCACAGGAATGATGTACTGCATAAGCATAGAAACAAAAGTCCCATTGCGCAGTACATCAAAAAAGCCCCAGGATACCAGTGAAAAACATGGAAGAGCAGCAAGCCGCCCTTATACAAGGACATTATTTAAGAAAAGTAACTTTTTCCAGATTTACCCATGGTTGGCTTTGTTTGGTCACTCAGCTAAACCACTCCAACCATGGGTAATTTCAGCATTACCCACACCCAGTCATGGGTAATTGCTATATCACCATTCTAAGTTCAGCACTTCATGATATGATTATGCACGTGCTAATACTTTGCCATCAGCAGAGCAAATGAGTTTGGTAGCACTGTGCTTCAGGGAGAGAGTTAAATATATTTACAAAAAATAGTTCTTTAAGTAGGTTGGTCAACTTCCATATGTTTTTACTAAATTTTAGAACTAAGGTATCTGGATTTCAGAGTGATGTTGATTCAATTAAGTCAGTCTGTTAATGTATGTCTGTACTCCAACGGTTACACTTGCGACTCTGTTACAATGTTGTGTAAGCTTTTCACACATAATACATCACTGTTATTCAGACATGCACTGTTATATTTAGGAAGTATATGTTTGTATTGCCACTGCAAATTGTGCAAGCATGACACAAGACAACTGACAGTGACACACTAAATGGTTACTATTTGCTTGCAATCCTGCCAGGATGAACTGTCAATAATGCTTGCTTGAGAATAGACAGTTTTACAACTGTGATTGTCTTTGACATCCCATACTGTGAAAGAGGTACATGTCCCTGATAGTAATGAATATACATTAATGAGAGTATATAAATCTTAGCAGAGAAGTATATCATTATATGGGACAAGCACGGTGCAGTTACATTGGCCTGTCCAGACACATGCATTTGTTCCAAAATCTGTGATGCACAGTAGCTAATGTTTCAAACAGTGAAGTTTTACTAATTACAAATGTGCATTTTCACATTGTTAAACTTGTACTTCTCCTGTGGCATCTGCTATTCATACTGTACTCTCTAGATTCTATAACTAGATAGTTAGAAGGTTCAGTTTTCACAGTAGTGAACTTGTGTGTGTGTGTGTGTGTGTGTGTGTGTGTGTGTGTGTGTGTGTGTGTGTGTGTGTGTGTGTGTGTGCGTGTGGTGCTAGTGGCAGATAAGTAACACCTCAACAACAAATGTGCTGTGTCCACTTCTACTCAGGAGAAGAATTTAACTTTAGACATGGCTCCCTTTGCACTCTGTCCTACTTTTAACACAAACCTCTCCCCTGTAACACAATGATAGTGTCATTCTGTCAGAAGTGCACTCTCTCCCCTTAAGAGACAGACTTGTCCTGTGGTGCTTTCCGGTGATACTGTATTCTGTAGATTCTATCACTAGATAGATAGGATGTTCAAATCTAACAATGGAGATTGTGTGTGTATGTATGGTCCTACTGTCAGGAAGGTAAAGCTTCAACAGATGTGCTCTGTCCACTTCCACTCAAGAGGAAACTTTAACACTGGACACAGCTCCCTCTGCAATAAATCCTACTTTTACCACAAATGTCTTCTCTGCATCACACTGATGAGGTCATCTTGACAAAAGTGCACTGTCTTTCTCATTAAAAGTCAAAATTTGCCTGTTGGACTTGCAGTTAATACTGTCTTCTCTAGATGCTGCCAGTAGATAGGTAGGAGTTTCAGATCTCACAGTGGTAAACTTGTGTATGTGGCTACAATATCAGATGTATGCAACTTCCAAAATAAATGTGCTGCATCAACCTTCCAGTCATGGGGAAAATAAACCTGTGACAGTATTCCAACATTCCCATATCTCATTTTTATCACAAACATTTCTCTGCACCATACTGATGAGGTCATCCTTTTATATCTGCAGTCTCTCACTATAAAAGTTATACTTCTCCTGTAGTGCTTTCGGAAAATACTTGATTTTCTAAATTGAATAACTAGGTAGGTAAGAAGTTCAAATTTCACATAGGGGAGCTTGTGTGTGTGTGTGTGTGTGTGTGTGTGTGTGTGTGTGTGTGTGTGTGTGTGTGTGTGTGTTTGTGTATGTCTTCAATGTGAGGTTCTTATAGCTTCTTAAACAGACATGCTGTATCAACTTGGTCATCATATTAAAAGTACACTATCTCCCCTTATAAGTCAGACTTCTCCTATGGCACCCTCAGCTAATTCTGGGTTCTATAGATTGTGTAATTAGGGTTTGAATCCAGCATTAGTTAACTAATGTGACTGTGTGTAATTTCATGTACAATTGTGTCCTTGACAGTACCCCTTATGTAAATTTCCACTTAGGAGACATATTTTCACAGGCAGAGAACTGCCCTATTAATCTGTTTACTCCAAGACAATACACAGTTTTGGAAAGCCTATGATTACATCATACTATTAAAAATGAACTACATCAGAGTAGTACTACAATTTATTTTGTGATGTTGGCTATTGATACTGTGCCCTCTAGACGGCATAAGTACAGAGGGAGGAGGTTTGAATCCAGCAGCAATTGAGCACTGTGCATGTGTATTTGTCTGTCATGCTGTGCAGAGGAGACTTCTAATGCATGTAGGTGTGTAGTGTTACTATGCACTTCAACCACCTTCATTTTAGAAGAACATCAATGTATGAAAGAATGGTAGTGTCATCCATTCAAATGTACACTGTCACAACTGTAAAACAACATGTTGTGTGCAATTCTCACAGTGTTCTGTACCTTGCGATCTTAGGTAGCCTGTTCAACTCCAGCTATTATTCCTTAGACTCACTTGTGTCAGTATGTCTCTGCATGTGCAGGTAGGTAGCAATGTTGCCACCCAGCTATCTGCTGTGTACATGTATGGTTGTGATTCACATTTCATGAATTTATGCTCATTTTTTATACAGAAATGCTTTATTGGATAATGATTATGCCATGGACTGATGTCTGGCTTCCCCTGTGAGAACTACTAAGGCTTTAGCTGTGGCATGAGGATATTAGGAAATGTTCTATATGCTGTTGCCTTAGTAAGGCATGTGTCTGAATCCATGATTATCCACACATTGTGCATGATTGCCATTCTGCATTAAACATCACATGTGTTTGGGTATACCTAGCAGTAGGCAATGTGTGAGAAAGCGACATATAGCAGCAGCCTTTTGCGGACCGGAGTTCCGCTGTGGCGACCCCTAACCGGGAAAAGCCGAAAGACAAACAAACAGGCACACATATCCCTTGCAGCAATAACATGATGCCATGCCTTCAAATACCCAAATATCTCATATACCAACGCATGTGCTGTGGTATTTTCCTTGTTCCCAAAAATCATGAGGTTTCTGTCATCAGATAGTCAGATGTTCACAACACACATTGACTGACTATAAACACTGAGTGTCCTAGGGTTCCTATTACATGAGCAAATGCTAGAAATAGCGAGTGTTCATTTGTTGAACCCAAATGCACAAAACTACAGAATATCAAAGGAACATAGAATACAATGCCCCTTTTGGGATGTACCTTACCCGACACCTGCAGCAATTAGAAAGACCCCAAAAGTATCTCACCAAGAGGATCAAGGGTCTCAAACAGATGCCATATACTGCTCGGTTAAAAAAACTCCAGCTCTACTCAGTTGCATACCGCCTACTTCAAGGCGATCTATGCCTGACATACAAAGCTATGTCAAATCCAGAATTAATGGACATGCTCCACCTCAGTAAATCTAAATCCCTTAGAGCCACACGCTCGAGGGACTTGAACCTCAGCACAGAAATAAATAGAACTTGCTGGAGGGACAGGCTCATAACCCAGAGGCTCCCTTCGCTCTGGAATAGAATTCCAGTTCATGTGAGGCAGACCACCTCACTGAATCTCTTCAAGAAGAATCTTGATAAGTGGATGGGGGATCGTAGGTTTGTCCCAGGGATTACTCCCGTGTCACTATTAGACAGAGGCACAGTAAACTAAACCTTAAAAAGGGCACAGTATACTCAAATCAAGGGGTGGCGTAAGCCATACAGAATCGGGCTAGGCTTATAATTGCCCCAGGGCAGATAGCCTAGTATGAACCTATGAACCGATCAGTGAATTTTTTCCCAGGGAAAAAAATTGCTGGGCCGTTCTCTGGACTTTGCTGTTTTCTTCACTGTGATGTGATCTCAGAGTTGGTATATTTAAGGTTGAGGGTGTGTGGGGGGGGGGGCACAGCCACTTTATGTTGCCTGTACATTCTTTTTTTTTTTGGATCAGCAAAATTTTTTCATTCCTTCGAAATTTTGCGGTTTTGTGTATTTGGGTCCGATAATAGATAGTTCGCTATTTCTAGCGTCTGATCATATAATATGAACTCTGTGTCCTAATGTCCTGTTATGTATGAATGACATCCACAGCTGCTGTAATGTGTGTGATTACAGTGGGGAAAACCTTTCTATCCCTATCCCTTTTATCTCATAGAAATAGTTTGCAACACAATCATATGATGTAATGACTTGACACAAGTGGAGTCTCACAGCTTTCTTAAGAGTTCCACTGTGGTGCATGTAATTCATAAACATCATTAGTTTGTGATCTCACATAGCTTGCTCTTCAGTTTCAGCAAAGGGCAACATGATATAAATGTACTGACACCACACAAGCAACACTGCATGAAGTTATTATTCTCATTTTGTACTTTGGAGAAAATAATATAAAGTAATTTTGTAATTTCCTGCCAGTGAAACAGATGTTTTGCAAATGTTGAGGTGTGACTGCTCCTGTGGCACATGCATTTAGTAATGACATATATGTCATATTTACACAGAGTGCGGTTCAGTTCTAGGACTATGTTGCACAAAACAACAGGAACAATTTCCTTGGCTGAGAAACATTGATAGTGCACTTTTCTTGGTTGTGTGAACATTAACATAGTTACATTCTTGTCATCATTGTGACAAAATCATACTGTACAAAATATCCTCAGATGTCCTTTATTACTTCACATATTAATTTCATGTATTTGTGACAAGATCCATTGTTATGTTGCATGGCACACACAGTCAATACACAGCTCTGTATGCTGCATTGCATGATAGGCAGGGGTTAGAATCAGGTAACATCTGTCTGTCAGATAAATGTGTCAGACAGCAGTGGCTTAAGCAAAGAAAGTATGTATGGCACTGTCAGAGGGCAACAGTTTTAACGCACCACCCACAAAGGTAGGGAACCCATACCATTACAATAGGAAAGTGCTATAAGCCCTTCAAGTGTGATTGTCATGACATACACAGTATGCTTCTTTCTATGGCATCACAGGTTGATATGTATTTTTTCTGACATTGGTCCTGGTATGTATTTGAGTCCGGCAGGATGCATATGTTGAGTATGTTCACAGATATTACTTAATTTCCAAATAATAATGCTATGTAGTGCATGTATTCATCCAGACATTTACATATTGCTGTAATTCTTTTCTTCACACTGTAGACCTTTATAGGACATGAGGACTTACACAACATGTCTTACTGTATGGCATTGTGCAATGTCATCATAAAGTATGATCGGGCCTGTGTTCAGAAACTTTTGTGTGAGTGTCTATTGTTTACATGTTGTTATGGCAGTTTTTGCTGTAATTTCATGTGAGGATGCCTGTATAATCATGTAGTAGACTTGCTCACTTTAGAGACAGAGACCGTGAACTACTGCAATGTCATCATATCTGTGTTGTCATTTGTCACTTGTGTATTTTGATAGTTCTTACATTATTGTTTAGGATTTACATGGATATAAAACACATGCTTGTCTAATACTTGTGTCAAGGTAATACACCCCTATCTATGGTAGTCAAATAGCAACAAATGGTAAAACATGCCCCTTTCTGATGTGTATGCGCTGTATGGCTAATTTATTCTTCTTTATAGATGACGAAGTAGAGAATACAGCATTACTTTCAGTTATCACACATATATTCCCTGTATATGCATGTATTATTCAATAACTGCAGTCTGTGCGAATAGCCCCAAATGTATCCAGTTCTTTATAACTGTTATCTCAATTCAGCATGTCATCTACATTAATATCACATTTATTCCCCTTTCTTACAATGCTGCATTGTGTCTCACATCTGTTGTTAGCTATTTTTAATTATGTCCCTGGGTCATACCTCTTAACCATACCAAATTCCTTGGTAAATAACAGTTTTGAGGGCAAAATATTGCGGTCCCACGAATTCTTGAGTGGCTCCTTTAATTTCTGAATTTGCTGGGTTTTATTTTGAATTTTTTTTATTTGCTCCTGACATCATCACATGCTGGTTGTGTGCGATGACGTCAGCTTCATGAGGCAGACAGATAGCCTGTCAGAATGCCAAGCCATAATTTAACTGTTGGATGAGTTATTCAGGCAGTGCATAGCACATACCTCCAGGTAATGTGCAAGAGAAGTTCTTTATTGCTAGAAATGGACAGGCAGATTTGTACATCCATTGCTGGAAACTTTCCTCCAGGTAAGGTGTGAGAGAACGGGCAGTTGCATTGCATTTGTCCCTTGCTAGAAATGATAGATTTCAGCTAATGTGCGACAGGTAGGCAGATTTTTTTCTGTTAAGTTATTCATTGCTCTGTTATCTTATTTGGCAGATTAGATTGCTCTGTTAATTCTTATTTTGTGTTCAGCAGTTGCATTTCGACATGGCAGAGTCTTGTGTTCAGCAGTTGCATTGAGAAAATAATGAGAAATAGCAGATGTGTGCGTGTGTGCGTGTGCGCGTGTGCGTGTGTGTGTGTGTGTGTGTGTGTGTGTGTGTGTGTGTGTGTGTGTGTGTGTGTGCGTGTGTGCGTGTGTGCGTGTGTGCGTGTGTGTGTGTGTGTGTGTGTGTGTGTGTGTGTGTGTGTGAGAGAGCCTAAATTCACTACCCATGCCACCACCACTTGTGATAGTTCTCAACTGTCCAAAGTTTTACAGAATGTCTGATACCTGTTGTCTGTCCCTCTTAAAATGTTTGGTTTTCTGGCAAAACAGTGAGAACTGAATTCACTAAATAATGATAGCCATTTAAGTTTCAGTCTTCCTATCTTTCAGGAAACGCATGAATTGGTTACACAAAATATTTTATTCTAGCAACTTTTCTAAAATTATACAAGCAATGTTTAAAATGTGCCCCTGGTTTTGAGCTTTTGCGCCCCCTCCCAATAAATTTTGGCTTTTTCCAGATTTCTTGTGCTGCAAAGTTCTTCATGGGGAGAGAAGTTTAGTGCTGCTTATGCCAAGTCTGTTTGCATTTGTTGTTAGTAGCACAACTTGCTTTTGATGCAGAAGGCTGTGGGTTCTGCTCCCACAGTATGTATATGGATTGCTGACAGATATTGTACTGTGTTGTACTTTTAAAGGGGGGGGTGCTACAGTCCTGAGAATGTCCTGTTTGGCAGAGATACCTAGTAACTATGAACCTGTTATCAGTTTGCCATCCATTCCCTATTGCAATATTACTAGCTTATCATTTTTTAATGTAACATAGGCAATATTACGAGCTTATTTTTTAATGCAACATGGCAATGTATTCCTTAAGGGTAATAGGCAGATGGAATATAAAGTTGTTTGCTAGCACCAACTTCTTCAATAGTTACAAATCTCTTTAATGTGGAATTATTTGCAAGACTTTTATTTTTGCAGAGATTGTGTATATTTACTGATACTGGTAGATTGTAGAAGTTTGAGTAGACTTTTATGATGGAAATGTTCTGAATTGGGCAGTTTTGTCATTATTGGTTCATGTATTTTGTTTTATTGCTTACTGGAACATTTTCAAAACAATAAATTCAAAACTTGCTCTAACAAGTGTGCTGTATTATTAAAGGAATAAAATTTAATACAATCAGGAAGGTGTATCAAAGAACACATGTATGTTTCAAGTGCAAGGAGCCTATGATTTGAAAATAGCCCAAAGACTTCATATAAGTTTTCTGCATGTGCTCACTTAATAGCTTTGCCTACAGGCAAGCAGTTTTGTTTGCATTGTGTGCTCATGCTTCCTTGTACCATTTCATGGTTGCCAACACTGCTATTGGTCACAAAATGGTGCTTGAAAATGTGTAAGTATGATGAGCAGCATGCATATTCAGTGAGTACTGCTACTCATCTCAGTAACGTGCTATAATTGTGTAGGCTTCATGTAAGGCATACACAATTGTTAATGAATCCCAGGGTGCACTAATAAATGTCCAACATGTTTAACAATAGTTATAATTTTGATGATCACAATTTTAAAACACTTTGAAAAAAAATGTTTTTGTTATAATGGAGACCATCCATGAATGTAATTGTACTTGCCAGACTAATTCCCTATATTGAATAAAAGCCTGGAAAAACCACCACGATGAGAATCACTTCCTCCTTTAATAGAAACAAACAGGTAAATGAATAAAATCCAAGAACTAAAAAAACTTTCGGAAAATTTTGAAGCATCTGTTTTTAAGCAGAGGCTTCAGTGGTACTATATTGTTTATACCTGGATGCCTGACGGCTCTAAGGTTTATTATCCACTCAGTTTCTCGTATTTCTGTAAGATTGCTTCAAAGATGGAGTTTCAAAAAGAATTGGATTCCAGACATCTAAGAAAGGTACATATAGATGAGGCAAATGCAAA
This sequence comes from Protopterus annectens, assembly GCF_019279795.1. Classification (NCBI taxonomy): domain Eukaryota; kingdom Metazoa; phylum Chordata; order Ceratodontiformes; family Protopteridae; genus Protopterus; species Protopterus annectens. The sequence continues at coordinate 618,045,326 of NC_056730.1, forward strand.
GCTTGCCCTTATATAAACACCAGCCACTGCTTCTCACATCCTATTTCTGGCCAAAACTTCCATTTTACTGAATATGCTACCTGTCTTTCCCGAGATTTAGTTTATCTAGCTAGCTGCAAGAAATGTGCAGCTTTCTATGTAGGTAAAACTAACCAGTTGTTTAAAGCTAGGATTATGCAACATCTGTGAGATATCACTAAAGTTGATACTAACAATGCATTAGCCACTCATGTTATATAGTTTTCCACACACACTCATTTACTTTTATGGTCTTGGATCACTTCATACCCAATTTTCGTGGAGGTGACCCTAAAAATCTTACAGAAATACGAGAAACTGATTGGATAATAAACCTTAGAGCCAACAGGCATCCAGGTATAAACAATATAGTACCACTGAAGCCTCTGCTTAAAAACAGATGCTTCAAAATTTTCTGAAAGTTTTTTTCATGACTTTATTTTAATGTTAGGAAGGCCTAGTTTTTGCAGCTAGAGCTATAGCTTTAAGATGTTAAAAAGTGTGTTACACCTACTCAGTATGATGTCAGTAAATGACAAATGTCTGATTGGATGGGACTATGTCTTTAAACTAGTGAATAGAGCTCATTTTTAGATCTGATGAAGGCTGAAGAGCAGAAAGCGCTCATCTTTTACTAGAGCTCTTGGATTTTATCCGTTTACCTGTTTGTTTGTTTGTTTGTTTGCTTGTTTGTTTGTTTGTTTGTTTCTATTAAAGGAGGAAGTGATTCTCATTGTGGTGGTTTTTCCAGGCTTTTATTCAGTTTTCACATTTTATCCAAGGACTGCCTTTAGCTGTTATAGGATGCTTTGTTTGTTTAATTCCCTATATTCAAGGCAGTTCTCCTATCCTCCACTTCTTAATGTAATAGGCAATTTTTCCAAAATAAAAAAAAAATCTTCCTAAAATTATTCTAAACCCTTGTTTTTATAAAGGACATGTGTCTTTATTTTTGTTTGCAATACTGTAGACTTGCTCATAAATTCTTTGTTGTAAGCATCTCTTCATGTTTCCAATGTATAAGTGCTACATTTCTGACAAAGGGCAACATATACCACTCCATATGTTGTGCAATTACATTTCCCCTTATCTCTAATAGCTGTAATATTTGCTGCAATGGTGATGTAAGTACTTGCTTGTATAAATTTACATTTTTTACCTCTCCCACATTTACTCATGTTGTAATATTTTGTAGGAATCTTGCCCTGGATCCTATTTGGAACTGCAAAATATTTTTATGTTGGTGTTCTTAAAATAAATCTTGGTATATTACCAAACTTATTAGAAAACTCTGAATTAGGTAGCAAAAAAGTTTAGTATTTATGAAAGTCCTGTTGAATGGTTTTATTATCTATGAAATAACCCAACAGCATGACTTGAATGAATCCAACAAAGTCTGGAGGCTCACTTACTTTTGGAAATTTGTTTCTAATGGACCGCTTTGCAATAGGTCAAAAATCCATAGATTTGATTCTTATAATCACGTCTGCTGCATTGTTGGCCAGATATTTAGGATAATCCCTGTCAATACACATCTGTTTCAGTCTCCCTAATTTAACATTAAACTTAGAAACCAGAATGGATAACCTTGTCATCTGTTGTTCCACAAAATTCCATTTTAACAAAAAAGGATGGCAACTAATACACAAATAGGCATTGGAAAATGTCCCTTTTTAAAATAAATTTGATTAAAAATGATCAACTCAATTCTTAAAAACAGTAACACCCAAAGAAATCTGTGTATTGATTTGATACTCAGTGGGTGAAACAAAGAAAACCTGAAGAATTATTTAAAAACTGAATACATTGTTGTAGACAACAAAGAGATGCTATTGCATGTACTTGTAGAACCAAAACATTAAGTCCACATTATAACTGTACAAAAGTACGTAACCATAATTGTAATAAAGTCTTGTTGATTGTATGACTACATGTACTAGCACCTCTTTGCTGTTTTGTAAGGGTGAGAATATGCATAACTTGAACATGCTGCTATATTGTGCTTGAATCGTTGGAGGAATAATCACCCATAGCAAGGGTACTTCTGTACATTACAGTAGCATGTCTGCTCTAAGCATCACTTGGCTCTAATCTACTACGCATCCCTTTTCTGTCCTATACAAGCACTTTGCTGACCCTACTACATACTTAATCAGTATATGGCTACATCTTGCTACATCATTTTTGATATTTATTGTTATGCTATACTGTTATTGTGAAGTAAACAAATGATGAGACAAATACAGTAAAGGAATAAGCTTGTTCCAGGTGTATGAGTTTTCATTAATCATTTTGACCATTTTTTATTACTTTTCATTTTTTTATAAATGTTGCTTTTCAAAAGTTTTTTTTTCATTAAGTGTTTTTTTATAATTGATTTTTGAGTGGTTTAAGGTTGTTTTTAGCTTTTTGACAGTGTAGTTTGGATCCACTTTTTGTTTTTCATGAGGAGAAGAAACTGCCAGGTTTAAAGCTTATATACTCTGTTCTGACTGTTATTGTCCAAGTCTATGTTGCTTTCATGGTTTTGCTTTTAATCATTTTGCATGAAACACTGGTAGGTTGTCCAGAAACAAAAACAGCAGTATGTTACCTGAAATAGCATGATAAGTGATGATACATAGTGAAGGGTAATTCACAGACACATAGCTCAGCCTTGATACCTGAGAAATAGACCAGTATACATTGTATGCTAATTACCCCACACTGGCATGAAAGTGTCAACTTGTTAATAAGGGCCAGTATATATCTAAAGGATGAAATCAGCCAGGGTGGCATGATTCATAAATGTATAAAATCAGTGAGATGAGCCATGGTGAACTGATCACACTCTTAGCATTGAGATTTTATGGTGTACATGATTACCATCCATGCTAAGATGCAATGAGTAGAATCTGTAGTGGATGGACAGCAAACAGATTGGCTAAGCTAATGTCACTGTTGATTCATTCATGGTGATCAATGCAGATTTATTATGGAAAGGCAAACATTCAACAACAGCATACACTTCTATTTCATGCTACCTTTACCCAGATATTAGCCACTTCAGACTTCAGTGGGTCACTTCTTGGGTGGGTTCTGTCCTTGGCAGCCTATTATCTTCAGAGTCGGTTTCTATGTTACTCACTGCTGCCCTCATTGCCACCCTTCACATCAAAGATGAGTCCACCAACAGTTGACACCCCATCACCTCCACAATGGGGCAATGTTGACTATTGTCATGTGAACAGGAGTTAGTAGGCATGTGCTGTTCTTATACGGAACTAAGGGAGATGCACAGAATGCTTATCCCTGTAGGCAAAATGGCACCTATGTCTCTAACGGACACAGGCAACCCATAAATGGTTCATCATCCAGGCCCCTGCTTGTAATTGTTTCATCTCCCAAGCCCCTGTTTACACTTATCAAGGGTATCAGAACTTGTCAGAGATTTGGGATGCATGGCTAAGCTTAAAAAGGCCCTTGTGGTCGTTAGCGTAGTAATCACCTATGAACTTATGAACCTATGGTTTGTGTATCATTAACAGTGCTTGTTATGGGTATGGCTCAGTGTCTACTAGGGGACATGTTACCAGTTTTACAGACATTGACCTCACAAATCATACACCAGTTCCTTGATATGATGCAGCAGCATGAGGAGAGGCATACTTGTTTTCCATGGACAGCAGCATAGAGAACCATAAGCATGCAGACATTCTACACAGAAATACTACAACATAGCCTTTTTCCCAGAGACCCTGGAGTCCAATGACTATATACACACATGGTTGTCAAGGCCCCACTTCCTTCACATGGCCAACAGTATATCAACATGAGGGCTATCCACTACATCAACCACCAGTATATTATGTACAGTGTGTCTGTGTGCCATGCAGACAATTCTCATGAGTCCCATATCTGGCAAATGGAAAGCCTATACCAGCATTTCATGTGGGGTAACTTTCCACAGGTCACCTAGCTGGATGGTGCACATAGTGCCAAACATAGGGTCCCCCATATATTTGTCCCATAACTGGAGGTATCAGACCACTCATAACTGCATCCACTAATATGTGTTGCAGGTGATACTGGATATACCTAGGAGCCATGGCCTTTGACTCCCATCCACAGCAATCATACAGTGGTGGAGATAGCATGTAATACTGGCATCAAACAGTGATCTGCAAGCCAGTAATTCCATCAGAGATAGGGGTATCACCATGTCCAGCCACATAACATCAATTAACATGTGTTCAGAGCTCTGAAGGCCTACTACTGCTACTTGGATAAATCTTGTGGTGCACTGTAGTATGCTACAAACACCTGCAGTAAGATATTCACAGCCTGCACTATGCTGCATAATATGGTGCTATGAAATAAATTAAAACATGGTAACCATATAACTGTCTGATATTTCTATATCAACAGTACAGAAAGAGCTGCGTGAGGAGTTATTGAAGGAAATGGACCCTGTCTCTGACAGAATTACTGACTTGCATGTCACTGATTGATGCCAAGTGTGACACCTAGGTATGGAAATGTTCTATAGTCATGACAGTGACAGCCACCTACTTTCCTCTCCACTATTCTGGATGAGCATACCTAGGAGGGCAACATGGCTTTAAGATATCATAAGCATTACTAAAATCTGTGCAGCTGATGCAGGGCTGACATGGAAGAGACATCCTTCACTAAACACAGGGAATGCTAGAGGTTCATTGTGCCCCTCCACTTTCATCTCAGCAGTGGGTGATGTGTGTGTGTGTCCCTCTGTTAGTGTTGTAGACAGTGCTACTCTGTCATTGACCTGTGCTATGTACCCTGCCAACTTCTGTCACTGGTGATCCACTGACATCAAGCTTGTTTTGAACTGTTGTGCTGGATCCTCTACCAGTATTAATATGTACTCATAACATATCTGTGACAATGCTGGATCATATTTGTGACTTCCACTACCATATGGCACACAGACCGCAACATGCTCATCATATACATAGTTAACAGGCACATGTGTACCTTATGGTGCAGGTTGCCACTGTAGCAGTCCTGCTGTCCCTTTATGATAATGTGAGTATGGCACTCTCTGAGTAAGTTATTCACATTTGCAAATCACTGTCTTTCGGGAATGGTACATGTTACTGCTCACCTGGAGCATCTCCTACATACACATGGACCATCATCTCCAGCCCACCTCCACCATCCAACTCACTGCCAGGTATGAGTGTTCTCTTATCTTCCCCAGTGATGGATAACAGGATTTCCTCCATCTCCATGAGATGCCTCTGAATTGGTTGTTCACCCTCAATGGTCAACCTGACTCTGCCTGTTTCCTGTGCCTTGGACTTGGCATGCAATAACATATCAGTGCCTCCATTACACACTTGTACTCTTGGCCTACTATGGCCATTCACTGCACTGATGTCCTGCATCAGTTCTTGACATATCTGATCCTGGAAAGGGTTTGTCTGTTTTAACCTTCTGAAAGATATGCATGTCATGGCATGTCTGTGAAGGGCCACCTCTGCCTTCTGTGTAGTGAACTATTGCAGTCATTGCCATTCCTTTGCTTCCATGACATGGGCTTATGTTTGAGGATCAGTGTATGCATTTCCATGCCCACACCGTCCAGCTACTGGCTCAGTACTGACTGCATTTTCCCTTTTGGTGACCACAGCCCTGTGTGCTCCTATGGTGTAACACTTTTAATGTTATGCCATAGTATGGCAGCAGTAGGCATGCAAACTATGCTTTTTGTCTGTCAGAAGTGTGGATAACTCAGTCTGTGTCTGGTGCACTGGAAGCCTTACATCTTCCATGGCATATTGTGCAGTCCATGTGCATATATTGTACACTTTTGCAAAATGTACAAACTGTGCAGACCAGACCTGACCATGTCCCTGTGCCCTATCTGGTCGAGCTCTCCAAAACTGGACTGCAACATGTCCTGTGATGCTCACCATGACTTGTCTGGCTGTTCCCACCCCCAAGTCTTCAACTCTTCCTTCCCAATATCCATTGCCTTGTCAGGGGATCCCCTCACCCCCTTGCATGACTGCAACCTATCCCGCAAAGTTCCTTGTCCCTACTTAGGTTGCCATATCAATCAATATCTTCTCATGGCCTGTGTGACATTACCCCATATATGATGTAGTTGCTCACACATGCTGATCTGTTCAATTACTGTCGTTACTGCTCTACAACCTTGTGCTCACTGCAGATCTGATGCCCATTGCCAATACTACTACCTGCTATCAGCTTGCCTACATGGCAGCACACTCTGATATCCTGTATACTCTAAGTAAATTGTCATCAATATACCCTCCTAAAACATGGTGTCCCCTGTTTTATTACACTAAAATTGCTTTCAAGCTGCAGTAATCATGCTAATGAGGTGAATTATTTATTTATTTAATATTTGTTTACCAGGAAAGTCTGACTTGGTTCGAAGCCAATTTTCAGCAGAAGCCCAGGGAGAAACACTCCAGACACATGTCTTTGAATTGTGGGAGGAAACTGGAGCACCTGGAGGAAACCCACACAAACACAAGGAGGACATGCAGACTCCACACAAAAAGCACCCCAGCCGAGAATCAAACTGGAGAATCTTTTGCTGTAAGGCAGCAATGCTACCACTGCACCATACAATATTTATGTTGCGGTCTCTGAGTTGCAGTCATATTTATTTACTGATTGATTGATTTACTGAGTTATGTCTGTCTGTTTGTTTGTTTGTTTGCTTGTTTGTTTGTTTACCAAGGATGTGCACTAATCTTATTGAACCATTTGCAGGCAAAACCTGGGTAAGTAAAATCAGATCATATAAGTGTAATACATATTGGACAGTGTAGGTAAAATGCAGATAAACCAATACTCAAAGAATGTGCAAATATCACAATATATAGTTTTGAAAAATTGTTAAAGTACAAATATTACAATACATAGTAATGAGAGAAATTAAAAGTACAAATGTTACAATACACAACTGTAGAATATGTGTGAATGCTGTCATAACTCTAAAGTACATAGACTGGGGAAATATGGACAGGGAGAGGAGAGTGATAAAAGGTTGTTAATAGTGAGGTGGGATAGCACAGTTTTATGTAATTAATCCTGATGAAGGATATCTGTATTGTGCTTGAATATGGAGCTGTTCTTTGAGTTAGTGCCTGAATTCAAAGTAGAATCAGAAGTCTTTCAGTGTCATAGGAAAGAAATCCCATAGTTTTTGGAGCAGGACTGGAAAATGCATGGTCTGTGCAGTGAAGTTTAGTTTTTGTAGCTTGCATGGTTGGCGTAGTTTGTGAGAAATTTCTGAGACTATATGAAATGGTTTTAGTGATGAATTTATCTGTGAGTGGAGAACATCCACGTGGGCACAAGATTTTTGTATAGTATTGAGCACAGTAGGAGACTTTCTCTCTCTGTTGGATTGGAAACCATTGGGAGCCACTCAAATATACCATTTGTTCTTAGCAACAGGCTAATCTACTATGGTCATGCATACCTATTCCCAGGCTAGAAAGTCATGTATAATGTGCACACATACAAGAACACTGTGAAGCCTGACCATGCTACTGATGTGCCATATGTGCATCATTGATGTGTATCATATGGTGTCCAGTACATAGTACATGGTCTCTTCGGGCACTGATTCTGATGGAGTTTTTGCCTGTAACAGCAAAGGTTGTAAGATTTTTTTCTTCCTCCTGCTGCACAGGGTCTATAACACATACCTGTTGGTGGAGTACACGGATTCCTTTACTAAACATAATCTAGGCACCAGATTTCCAAGGTGATGCATGATTCCACTGGCATCACCTACACTGGGAAGGCAATACAGGCAGCAATATACTAAGCTGCAGAGGAGCCACCATTATCTTCTCCAATAGAGGAGAGCAGAAGTTATGGAACATCAGACACTTTATTATTGAAAGCATCCTGCTGGTCTAACACCTGTAACTGGAATTGCTATCTGTTATCAGAGATATGCTCTGCAGATTACTGTACGTTTTATATTTTACAACAGCCCAGGAGAAACATTCAAACAAAGATGTCCTGGCTAAGGAGGTGAGACAGGCTATCTGGGCAGTGGGGTAAGTGTGATGTATTGCTGACAATACAGTCCTCTTGTGTCATCCTGCAGAACATTTAGTGGCTGGTGAGGACTGAGATGGAGTGATGGCTGGATGCCCATATTTGCACTTTAGGGAATCTCCTTGTGTGGCTGATTAAGTCACATGGCTGAATGGCTCCATTCATTCAGGTCACCACAAGTAGTACTAAATACAGGAGTAATATAACACCTTCATTTGCACTACTCAGGTGTAAAATCCATATCTGATTTTATTTATTAGTTTTGTTAATTATTTAAAGGGTTTGAAGTGAGGGGTTTTGTACTTTATTGATTTTTGTGACTAAAAATGATTTGTAAGGGTTTTATTTAGTAGGATTGTCAATGGTTTGTCAGTGATTGCCCTAAACCAATATGTAAGGATTTGGGAACTTGTTCCCTTCTCCAGTGCTGTTTGATCATAGAGATAACTATAAGTCAGGGTGGTGTAAAAGTGTGGGCATATAGGGAAGACTTCATAAAATTCATCGGAATCTTAGGAAGTTTAAGAGTACTACGTGTTGTGACCATTATGCCTTTCCAGTTCCTACCCTAGACTGTAACTCCCCCTATCAATGAGAGTTAGGTTAGTCAAGTCCAGGGTGAATTTCTTAATATCCATCCAATAAGGCAGGTCCCATTTGAAAGAAGAAACTGTATAACACTGCTCTATCTGCAGAAGGAGTCTATTCCAAAGGTGAAAGTCATGCAGGGTAATGAATCTGTGTCATTTTTCATGCTTAACTGATGTATAAGTACAACTGGTATAGTGGTGTTACCATTTCAAGTGAAATTCAATGATATTATTTGTGAAGTCTTAGAAAACCCACACAGGTGTGTGTGCATGTGTGTGTGTGTATATATGCTGTTGACATTATGGATAAAGTGAAATATCTATGTAATTTTAATGTATAGGCTCATAGGTTAGTACTAGGCTAACTGCCCTTGCGAGCCATTTTAAGCCTAGCCAATTATCCCCTGTGAGATTCAAATCCTGTACCTTGTGTTTGTAAGGCAAACACCTTAACCATTAGGCCACCCTCCGAACCTTTTTTAGCTGAAAATTTTAGAGTAGTAGCCAATGTTGATGTGAATAAATGCATTAGTGATATTAATGTAGCAATATTTGATCTGCAGGCAATGAATGATATAACAATATAATTATTTCATTATTTTACTGTTCCCACACCTAAGATCCTGATACTTTATGGGTTGCCCAAAATCCACAAATCCCTTACCAATCCCCCAATGAGACCTATTGTTTTGGGTAGGGGTGGATAACGGAGTCTCTTTCGAATGGTTGTATTGGATATACAATCACTCTTTACTGTAATACCAAATTTGTATGGAATAGATTCTATTAGGGAACTGTTAGATAAATATGGACAATACACAGGAAGATATATTGAAACTCTATGTGAGCTATTAGAATTGGTTTTCGATAATAATTATTTTGTTTTTTATGATAAAATATACTACCAAGTTTCTGGTGTTGCAGTGGGTACTCCCATTGCCAACACCTACGCTAACTTGGTACTTGATAAATGGGAAAATGAGTTTATATATAATTTAATATACATTTGTTGCGAATGTATAATTTTAGGCTATGTCTTCTTGTTATTATAAGCTTGAAGCTATGCTAGGTCAATTTTTGTCCGTTCGTATTGTATTTGTGTCTGCCATAAAAAGAAGTATTTTATGAGTTTTAAATGGGGAATACCCCTTTTAAGTTACGGTTGTTAACTGTTTTAATTGAACAAGCATGGAGCATTTAATATAAAATGGTGCTTAATTAGTATGTTGTATGTCTGAAAAAGGAGAGGTACTAGCCTTTCCGAAAGCGCTCAATGAATAATTTTGGTTTGTATTTCACCTCTCCGTTTCTTCATCTCGCTTTTTTGTTTTGGTTTAAACAGTTTGGCATTTTTTCTTGTTGTTACAAGTTTGTAGTGTGGCGAGTGAAACAGGAGCGGCTTCGCAAGGCTCAGTGTTTTCACAGGATGAGCCTACCAGCAGAACTGATGTTAATATTAATGATAACATCTTATTCGGTGAGGCGAACGCCGTCGGAAACTTAACGGCCCTAATTCAAGCTCTAATGGGCCAGGTAGACACTTTAACACAGAGGATGGACAGTTTTGCCAATGGTGAAAACACTGCTCATATTGAAAATAGTTCACAAGGTGATTCAGGCATCCCCACAACTCAAAGAAGTGAATCAGATGCCAATCAGTCCTTAGGTGCTGCAACAACAAACAACGGAGCACCTAGGGATAATGTAGCCATAAGTGCTACGGTTGTGAGAGACAGTCAATTGAACCAAGGGCAATGGGTTCAGCAGGCTGTTAACTGTAATGGCAGCAATAACATCCAAGAAGCAGGAAATAATTCCCTAACTTCTATTGGGAAGTTTTTAAGTAACAGCTATTTTTTTAATGACACTATTCTGAATACTTCACCCCAGGAAGAAGCACTTGTGGTGAGTAATATTACCATTATTATTAATGACTTTGACAACAAGTTATTTTGCTGTAGGAAGTTACAGATTGAAATAGCGTACCTTGAGGAGTGTTTAGCAAAAAAACTTGTTCCAAAGGGGATCAGACAATGAAGGTATCCTTTTGGCCTGGTGGAAGGGTCCAACTTCCATTGTGCACTTTTAAACTTATTTGATAAACAAGGGCTGGAATTTATATGTTTACTGATTAATCATTACAAAACTGAGGTTGGCACTCTTAAAAGCGAGTTGGAAATACTGGAACATGCAATTAAATCCAGTACTGATTTTCCTCGCTATAAGTATGACTTTATGCGGATCTTCACCAGCATTGAAGCCACCATGGCTAAATTACTGAATATTAAAAAAAAAAAAAAAAATTGCAAGAGATGTCAACCAGTATGCAAATAAAAATGCATACCCTTGTCCACCTGTTATTTTTCAGCCTTTTGTTTTAAATCGAGCCCCTACTGAATCTGGTGGTAATATTCAACAGTTTAATGACATCTCTCAAAATGAAGAACCTAACATCAGTACAGAACAAGTACCGGTTCTTCATAGGAGTGAGAGAATTAATAATATTTCTAATAATAATAATACTCACAATAGTAACAATAATAACTCTCATACCCAACATCTGCATGAGGGTATTGATATTAATCAGCCAGGAACAAGTTACCAACAGGGTTTTTCAATGCATCAGAACAACCAACAGGTGAAGTCGAGATTGAACAAGAATCAGGGTCATATACAGAACAAACAGAGTCAGCGCAGGAGATAATTCAACCAATCCTGGGGAGTCCACAAATTATTTCAAGTTCCGGAGGAGACTTCCACATTTATAATTATACTGAGCTGAACATACCCCATGATATGGTTGATTTTTTCTCCAAGGGCCTGACGTTTGTCCCAGATTCTAATATGGACCTTGGAAAAACTATAATAGATTTAAAATTATTTGTTTGCAAACTCAACTTTAATGCCCTAATGGGGGCAAGTTCCACTCTTACAATCCACTTAGGGTTTCAAGTCTGTTCAATCCGCCACTTCATTCCAACTTATTTTCTTTCGAGAAGATGTGTGAGATCGATCTCAGAGCCCTAAGTAATAATAACACTACTAACAGGAAAGCTAATAGTAACATCAATAACTATCAACGTGACTTTATTAAATTACTACGAGACTGTAAGATAAGAGTGATGTAACCAGACCAAGGGGGTGGGTTGGTCTTTATGGATTATAACATCTATGTGGAAAATATGAAGAAACATCTCAACACCAAAGCCTATGATTTAGTCAGTCATAATGAGCTAAATATAGCACATAGAAAGATTAAGTCTACACTCCAAGACCTTTTCCTGGAAGGTTCTATTGATATGGACTTATATAATTATTTGACTATGTTAGCTCCTAGAACACCAGTCCTATTTGGCACACCCAAAATGCAAAAGAAGATTATAGACCCCCCATTTAGACCAATAGTTGATGGGCGAGGTTCTATTACTTATGGGTGTGCAAAATATGTTGATAGTATTTTAAGACCTCTAGTTGAACAATAATTGCAAATTTGCAAGGACTCTTGGAGTTTTTTGACAGAGTTAAGTAAAATACCTGTCCATCATGAATATAAGTTTCTAACAATAGATGTTAAGGACCTCTACACGGTTATACCCCAAAGTTTGGGTTTGTAATGGATTAGGGATTTTATGGTGCAGAGACAAGTTAGTGAAACTACTATTTACGTAGTCAAAACTCTTTTAGAGATAATTTTGACCAACAACTATATGTTGTTTGATGGACAAATATAAGTACAAAAGACAGGAGTGGCTATGGGGTCACCCTGTGGAGGGAGTTTTGCTAACTGTATCATGGCACACTGGGAAAAGACCTTACTCTTTAATAACAGCTTGTTTCAGAACAATGTCGCTTGGTACACACTTTACCAAGACAACATGTTCTTAGTTTGGAAAGGGTCCAGTGATTCGGTTCAAGGTTTCATTACTGCAATTTCTGCTTTGACTGATTTTTTTGAATTCACATATAACTTGCAACAAAATCATATTAACTTCCTAGACATCCATTTGTATAAGGATGTATTAAAATCTAGGTTTAAAAGTACCATATACAGGAAGCCAACTTACTCCAATTCATTCCTCCATTTCACTAGCTGCCACCCCCACCACCAAAAGAGAGCGGTTGTTGAAGGCCAAATGGTGAGGGCAGCTAGGATGGTCTCTGATGAGACCAATTTCATAGAAGAATGCAAACTTTTGGAATCTATGTTTGTTAAAAGAGGTTATCCTTCATCTATGGTAGCAAGAATTTCTTCTGAAGTAACTTTTAAGCGGCACTCAGGCCACTTTAAACCCCTTTTGTCTGTGAACATCTCTGTTAGTAATGATGAAACTGAAGGTCAAAGTCACAGTACCACCAACTCAGAAATAAAAAGTATCCATAGTAGCTTCCTGTGTACTTATAGTCTGGATTGTTCTCTTATAAGAGAAATTCTTAATAAAAAGTGGGCTTTAATAACGGAAGATAGTGGTTTGATGAAACTTCTTGGGGAGAAACCTAAAATAACCTATAGGCGAGATGTTAATCTCAAAGCTCTTTTTGAATATCGAAATAAAGCTACATCAAGTAGAATTACAGGGATGTTTAGGTGTGGAGCTTGCCAACAATGTAGACACCTCAGTACTGAAAAACAGGTCAAAATCAGGAATAAGAATTATAAAATTCATGGCAAATTTTCTTGTTCAACAAAAGGGGTAGTTTATTCTGCTTCTTGTCAAGGATGCGCTGCTTTCTATATAGGAAAAACAGAGAGAAAAATTAAGCAGCACATCTATGAACATCAGTATGCTATTAGCAAGAATGACACCACAGATGCTCTTGCAAGGCACATTGCAGAGTTCCCAGAACATAGATTTAAATTTGCCATACTACAACAAGTATTAGTTGACTAAAGAGGTGGTCCCTGGCAGCTTAAATTGGAAATGGAAGAATTATTTTGGCAAACTAGAACGGCAGCTTATGTACCCCCAGGGCTGAATGACTATGTGTCTGTTAAATGTGTTTCAAAATATTTGGCCCTGAAGAGGTAATTATTCAGATTCTAATTCATAAGTTTTGTATTGTGCCCTAGCTGATTGAATTATTAGAATAATGTCTCTTCTCTAGTTTTAGTAAGAGATCAGTTCATATTCATATTAGTAGAATGTGATTTTTGTTTATAATGATATACTAAAGTAGACTATTTCTTGTTTCGTTTTTTGAAAGTCTGAGTACACAGGTCTATAATAGCTGCGTTGCTAGTATCTTTTAATGTTTTTAACATTTATAATGTTTTCCTGCTCGTATTGCCCCTGTTTATCATAGAGTAATTGGAATGTCTCAATATTATAGCAAGTTTATTAGAAGCAGTTATATGGTTAATGGTTATCTTATGAATATTTAATTTAATATACATTTGTTGCGAATGTATAATTTTAGGCTATGTCTTCTTGCTATTATAAGCTTGAAGCTATGCTAGGTCAATTTTTGTCCATTCGTATTGTATCTGTGTCTGCCATAAAAAGAAGTATTTTATGAGTTTTAAATGGGGACTATCCCTTTTAAGTTACAGTTGTTAATTGTTTTAATTGAACAAGCATGGAGCATTTAATATAAAATGGTGCTTAATTAGTATGTTGTACGTCTGAAGAAGGAGAGGTACCAGCCTTTCCGAAAGCGCTCAATAAATAAGTTTGGTTTGTATTTCACCGCTCAGTTCGTCATCTCGCTTTTTTGTTTTGGTTTATATATAATGGATCTGTGTGATATTCAATGAAAGTGAGCTGTTTAAGCATTTTGTGGACAACATATATTTTATATGGCATGGTATAGGTGATGAATTATATTCTTTTCTAGAATACTTGAATTCAAGTACAGATTTCTTGAAATTCACTATAAATAGTTCTACATATAGTATTATTTTCTTGATGGTTTCCCTATTGTTTGATGGTGTCAACATGAAAACAACATTTTTTTTAAAAAATCAGTACACAGAAATAAATTCCTGCATCGGAGTAGCATCTATGCCCCATATGTTTTTAAAGGAATAGCTAAGGGACAGTGATGCTGCCAGCCCAGCTAGCTGGAATTTTGTAAATAATTCTATGTCATTTGTGAATATTGCTATGATTTATACAGAACTATATATTATGTACTGAGCTTCAAGAATGTAACCACAGTGTACCCTTCTGGAAAAGAACAGAAATATATATAAACTATATACCTGTGCAAATGTATGTTTTAATAGTAGAAGCTGGAACATACAGAGTTAACTTGCAAAACTTCAAGAAAATAAGTTGGAAAATAAGTTGGAATCAAAGTGCTTTATGACTGTGTTTCAGTGCAACAAGCAGAACTGAAGGCAGGTGACAAAGAGTGATGTCATCCGTGCTAACCCAGCAGTAATATGTGATATTAATTTAAGAACTCTCTCAGAGAGGGAGAGTGTGCAATTTGTATCTTTTCTTGGACCTAGCAAGAACATCCACTCATTTGCATTTGCCTTGCTCTGTAAGTAAGTTTAGGGTACAATAATTTATTTTAGATATAGATAGAAATATAATAAATATTAGTTTAGATGTTTTCTGTATTTATTTGAGAATGTCCTGCAATGTTGTTTTAAAATGTTTCCTGTGATTCTGAACTTTGTAGTTACTGTGTTGTTTGAGTATTGTCTTGTTCTTTTATTATTTATTATTAAATATATTTAAACCTTTTAATTGTGACTGGTTTGTTAAGAAATATTTCAGCTCTTAGCGTACTTGCATATGTATTTGGTAACACTGTACAGGCCACTCCTAAATAGCCTTGAAAGTCTTAGTCACACTTATCATTTGGATAATAGTAACATTACACAGTAAGACTGGGCACTCTTTGGTAAGGGCCTTAAAAGTAGTTGATAAATAGTGACTGGTGGCTGCTGGTATTACCTTATAGTCTGGGCAGAAGGGGGGCATAGATAGTAAACCTGTGCCAGCCTTTCTAATGTGTGTGTTTGTGTTTGTGTATAAATCAAATCTCAAAGTGTGTGTGTGTGTGTCAGCTACTTGGGCAGGGATATGAAGCACTGGTTGGACAGAGAGGGTGCTGAAGGTTTTGGCTTGGCCACTCTGCTGAGATCTCAACCCTATAGCTGAGCCAGTCAGGAGTCTTATTGGGGACCTGGAGAAAGATGGAGAAACCAGCCCCCAGACTGACTGTAATCTCTGTGTGCTCCTAAGGGAAATTGTACCTTACTGTGTGTGTACTTGTCATCCTCTCAATGTGTACATCACTCACTGGTGCTAGTGATGAGGATTGAGGCTCCTTGATTACTGGGCCAGTGCAGGAACATCACAGGGACAAGTCATACAAATGAGTAGATTAGACACTGATATGGATAAATGTTATGAACAAATATATGAATTGAAACAAGAACTTGTTACGAGAGGTTATAATAAGGCAATTTTAAAAAAGAAATGGACGATGTTTAAAATTAAGACAGACTGGGGCCAGACCTTATTTTGGGATAGGTTGTGCTGAAAGGTCTAGTGAAGGACAATTTTCATTAAAGATGATAAACTACATTATATAACCACATTTAATAGAAATACAGCAGATATAAAGAAATTTTTAATTAATAATTAGGGTATATTGACATATTTGCCTGAATTAATTATTATTATTGGTGACACTCCCAGTTTTTCTTATCATAATTGTCCTAGCTTGAAACAAAAATTATGTTATAAAGATATGTATGCAATTTTAGAAAGAGAATTCTCTGCCAAAGTTGGTACTGTCCCATGTTATAATTGTTGTGGCTGTGGCTGTATTAATAGTGATAATACTTTTATTCAGCCCAATACTAATAAGAAATGTATTTTTATTCACCCCATTACTAATAAGAAATGTATTTTTAACTGGTTTGCAACATGTAATTCTACAAATATAGTGTATCTTGCAACCTGTAATGTATGCACAGGTTTTTATATAGGGAAATCGACATGGAAATTAAAGAACAGGATGATAGAACATAAATTGGACATCAGAAGGAATATTTGCACAAATTCTTTAGCTAAGCATATTAGTGAACATGGAAATAACATTAGTGAACATGGAAATAACCACACCTTTACATTTAGAGTAATAGATAAAGTTTTTAAGAATGTAATGAGAGGGTACATTAGTAATAAACCTGAGATAAAGGAATATGAATGGATCCTTTGAATGCAAGCTGATTCTTTACCTGTGTTGAACCAGTATCAGTGAAACCTATTTTGAAATATAACAAATGTGCCTGCATTAGATGTTCTTTTGCTTTAAGAGTTTAAATTTTAATTATATTAATTAATGATTTTTATTTATCTGTGTTGTTTTGAGATTACTACTTAAGAATGGTATTATTTGTTAATTTCATACACCGATGAAGGGTTGATGAGCCTGAAAGCTTTGTTATATTAAATAACTTTGGTGAATTGCATTGTCAAGTTAATTTTTATTTTATTTAGTTCTGTACATGGACTTTGGCCTTACGCTGGTTCTTGGTTTTATTGTGATATTGCCTCAATGGTGAAACAAGCTGATGTGAGGTGTGGGAAATGGAATTTTGTTTGGACTTATGTTAATGGACTGTCTTTGAGATGTGGTGAATGGTATTAGAGGGATGGAAACAGTGATGGAGATGGACTGGATGGTGGACTGTGAAGGTCGGTAGTGCTGGAAGAAAGGAAGGACTTGGTTGTTGCTGGTGATGGTGTGGCCATTCCACAGGTAGGAGGTGGTTGAGAAATTTGGCCTGGGTGTTGCTAGGGATGGTGTAACCATTCAGGCTTGCATGTGGTGGTGGTTGGTTGGTCAGTGGCGATGAGAGGTTGATCAGATGAAAGGCATTGATTGCAAATGTTGATGGTGATGCATGGAGATGATGGCAGATGTATTGTGCTTGTTTTAAAGTTTCTGGTCTTTAGTTGGATCTTTCACTGCTGCTGTTTAAGTGTATTTTGTTGTTTATTGTTATATGTTGTTGTGCTCTGCTGTTATGTTTTTGTGCATGATCTTTGAGGAATGAAATTTCATTCAGCTGTTACTCAGGAACTTTTGACTTTAAGTCCCTGAATACTGGGTCAACTCTAAGGCTGGTATTACCTGTAGCCTCCAAACAGGCTTTATGACTTATGAATGGAGAAAGGCAACAGTCATCCCTCTACACGGTGGTAGGCCATCTACAGACCCTGTAAACTACAAACCCATAAGTCTCACTAGTCTTATATGTAAAGCCATGGAAACAATTATCATGGAGGTGATCAACACAGATATAGTAAACCTCCAGACACTGGACATAACCCAGTTTGGTTTTGTCAAGGGCAGATCATGCCTATTCAACCTAGTGGACTTCTTTGAGAAGGTCACCAAAGCAATGGATGAGGGCAAAATCATTCACACTGCCTACCTTGACCTGGCCAAGATATTTGATACAATACCCAACTCAGGAATTGTTGACAAGCTCAAGAGGTTATGAACAAACCCATATGTCACCCAGTGGATAGCTGGCTGGCTCAAAGACAGGACCCAGGAAGTTAGAACTGGGGAGTCCACCTCTAAAAAGAGGCCAGTCACAAGTGGATTCCCTCAGGGATCAGTCCTTGGACTGCTCCTTTTTGGCATTTACTTCTCAAAAGTCAAGGCAAATGTCAGTGGTCTCTGGCTGACTAAATTTGCAGATGATTGCAAATTAGGAGTTGTCATTGAATCTCACACTGACACAAATGTTCTCCAGGAGGGGCTGACACAGACAAACAACTAGTGTAAGAGCCATGGACTAAAAAAAATGCCAAGAAATGCATAATAGTAACCTTTGGGAAGTCATCCATCCCTGATAACTATCATATTGACAACACACCCTTTAGAGATGACCCAGTAGTCAGGGACTTAGGGACACACATAGATAGTAATCTAGCTTTTGATCATCATGTGTCTACAGTAGTGAAGAAATCATTCTATGTTGTACAAAGGATTTTATAAACAAAGGTATGGCATCTAAGTCAGAGGAAGTCATTGCTGCACTGTATCCAGCATTCATCAGACCTATCACTGAGTACAGTGCCCCCTTTGGAATGTACCTAACCAGGCATATCCAGCAATTGGAACATCCACAGAGGTTCCTCACTAAAAGAATGCAGAGCATAAGTAAAATGTCCTAAGCAGACCAACTCAAGGCCCTATCCCTGTATTCTGTCTCATACAGACTTTTGAGGGGAGATCTATGCCTGGCATACAGGGCATTTTCAGACCCCACTCTGATGGACTTCCTACATCTCCACAAAACAAGCAGCTCCAGAATTACTCATTCTAAAAACTTAAACCTTGCCTGTGATATAAATAGGAGGGGAGATCTATGCCTGGCATACAGGCATACAGGGCATTTTCAGACCCCACTCTAATGGACTTCCTACATCTCCACAAAACAAGCAGCTCCAGAATTACTCATTCTAAAAACTTAAACCTTGCCTGTGATATAAATAGGACTTGCTGGAGAGATCGGTATGTATCCCAGAGACTACCCTGTCTATGGAACAGGCTCCCCATCCATGTGACGCAGAGTTCCTCCCTAATCCAGTTCAAGTGCAACTTGGACAATTGGTTGGGAAACAGGAAATTCATCCCTGGCTCGGTACCTATGTCTCTAATGGACTCCAGTAACCTGTAAATGGTTCATCTTCCAGGCCCATGCTTACACTTATCAAGGGTATCAGAACTTGTTAGAGATTAGGGATGCATGGCTAGGCTTGAAAAGGCCCTTGTGGTCGTAGCCTAGTAAACACCTATGAACCTATGCATGTATGCGTGTGTGTGTGTGTGTGTGTGTGTGTGTGTGTGTGTGTGTGTGTGTGTGTGTGTGTGTAGGGTCCAGTCCTTTAATTGTGTGCTCACGATATCAAATGCATTTGTTGCCTCTATTTTGATCCAAATCTTACAATTTTGAAAAATGTCATTAGCTGGCTGTGAGTGACCACAGTAAATGTGGAAGTGGGATGTTGCCTTTCCCCACTGTTGTGTGATCTCAGAACTGGTATATATAATAAAAAGTAGTGGTTTGGGGGGAGTGCATGGGGACTTCCCCATGCATAAAACATTTTTTACTTGTCATTTTTTTATTTTTATATTTTGTGGTTTGATCTTGCTGAATTGAGATTTTGACAAATGTTTGTGCGTTTAATATTATGGGTATAGCAGGAAGAATCAACTCACAAAACATTCATATAAAAATGTTGAAAACTCCAATTTTGGCATGCAGCTATGCATGCACAGAGAAACAGCATCAATGCATGCAGTTGTATGATCTTGCATACCTGTCAAAAAACTGTTTAGTTGATCATACATGATCAGCTTAACAGCTGTAAGCCAAACACAGACATGTTCTTTAAAGGGAACCCATATATATATATATATATATATATATATATATATATATATATATATATATATATATATATATATATATATATATATATATATATATGTATATGTATATATATATATATATATATATATATATATATGATGGATCCATATCACATGGTCGACAGGCCATATGATTGACTTTCATTTGGTCAACAGTTCATTTGGTCGACAAGCAGTTTTATGTGGGGGGCTGTGCCCCCCACAACCCCCCTAACTATATATATCAATTCCAGGGTCATACAACATTGGGGAGGGGGGCAAATCTGCCTGTCGACCAAATGAATTGTCGACCAAATGAAAGTCGATCAAATGGCTTGTCGACCATCTCAGGTAGACCCATATATATATATATATATATATATATATATATATATATATATATACATATATATAGATATATATATATATATATATATATATATATATATATATATATATATATATATATATATATATATATATATTATTTATTTATTTATTGACATTTGTCCACTGGGTCAGGAAACCATTTTCAGTGAAGGCCCAGGGAGAAAAGCTCCACAATTTACAGTCAAATATAGACAGCAGACAAAAATTTTTAAATAGCAAAAGTAAGCAAAGTTAAAAGATGATAAAATTAAAATATATAGACAATATAAATCTTATTAGTATATATCAGAACTTATACGAACTTTGATAACAGTTGGTATTATAGTACAAAATCTTGAGTTGTTTCTTTATGGTATTGCATGAGAAACATGGCAGTTATTGCTGAAACAGGTTTAGTGGTAATAAAGCTGAGATGCTGTCCAGGTAGAAAATTATTTTGAAATATAAAACTGGGTTAGAATTAAGTAATGCTGGTGTTATGGTGGTTTGTCTGATTTGCACTGGCATTTGACGTTGTCAACGAAGTATGTTTTTAATGCTCCTTTATATGTCTTTGTACAGTCAATTTTGATAAAATGGGATGGTAAGGAGCTGCATTTTTTTGCAATGCTGTGGGAGAATAAGCATTGTCCAGCTCTTTTATTGGGCTGGGTTACAATTAGTAGTAATTTGCTGGAGGATCTAAGGGTACATGAAGGAATATAAGTTTGTAGTATTGATGAAAGGGCTGGGCAGGTATTTGGTTTATAAATTAATTTATGGGCTAGCATTAGTTGGGTATAACAAAGATAATTTGAGAAATCCAACCAGTTCAGTTCAGAGATTGCTTGGCAGTGGTGTGAGCGGTAAGGCTTTCCTGAGGCGAATTTAACTATTCTATAGTAACAAGACTGAAGTTTATTGCTGAGGGATATGTGAAGGTAAGTAAATATGGCACTACCATAAAGTAAGGAAGGGATGAGTAAGGTGCTTGCCAGTTTTGTTTTAGTGTTTTTGCCCATGTAAAGTTTATTACAGTAAAGTTTTCCAAGTTTAAAATGTGTTTTCTTTATTGTTTTGAGAAAGGTGAGTTTGTTGTCAATTGTAATACAAAATAGTTTGGCAGATTTCACTATTTCTATTTCAGTTCCGTCTTTAGAGAAAAATTTGAAGTCTCTATCTGGTTGTTTTGAAGAGAAGAATAGAAGTTTTGTTTTTTTGGCATTTAGTAGCAGTTGTGAGTTGTTTAGCCATGATTCAATCTCTGTAAAAGCATTTTGAGTAAGTATGAGGAGGTCAGAGAGATTATTTGTAGTAGAGATTATAGTTGAATCGTCAGTGTACTGGATAATTTTACCTAGTTGTGAGACTTTGTGGAGGTCATAAATAAAAATGTTGAAGAGCAATGATCCCAGAATGGAACCCTGTGGGACTCCTATATTGTTTGAGAGATAATCAGATTGGATGTTATGCCACTTTACAGATTGTTGTCTATTGTTTAGGTATAATGTAAGCCAGATGAGGGATGCGGGGGGCAGCCAAGTTTTGTTAATAGGATCAGAAGCTTAGTATGTGATACTATGTCAAAAGCCTTAGATAGATCCAGTAGGATTACTGATGTGGGGTGACCTGTATCTAAGGCTTTGTTGACAGTATTGGTGAAAGAGAGCAAGGCCGTAACCATGCTGTGCTCTGGGCAGAAGCCGTGTTGGGTGGGAGAAAAAAGATCATTAGCAAAATCATTAGCATACATGTATAGATATTTCACTTTTATAAAAAGTGTATTGAGCCAGAATTAAAATATTATTTCATGAGTAATAATGTGAAAATAAATCAAGGTATACAATACCACATTTTTTATGGTATCCCTGAAAGAATATTTCAAGAAGTGAGGAAGACATCACTATATAATATCCAAAGAGTACAGTTAAGACTGAATTGTCATGGACTATATTCCTGTGATGTCAGCAGATTCACCTGCTGTCACCTGGTTTTGCCATGAAATTTGGAAATAAGAATAAAATGTAAAGTAACATGGATCAGGCTAGAAGTAAACCAACAATAAATTAGATAGCTTACAGCCAAAGCTTTAAGGCAATCTTTTTTAAATTATGCATAATTACAGAAACCTGGATATATAGGAAATGTATGGTCCTACTCCTGGGTGGATCAACATGGTGGTGATATATGTGTGTGTGTGTGCGTGTGTGTGTGTGTGTGTGTGTGTGTGTGTGTGTGTGTGTGTGTGTGTGTGTATGTGTAGTGAACAAGTAAGGGCAAATAACTGAAACATACAAATAAAAATATAACACTTTGTATCTACTAATGTCAGCATGAATAATAATAATTCCAAAAGCTACAGGCAAACTTTAAGTTACCATCCCAGCTTTTGACAGGTATTTTAAAAGAGGGCAGTAAAGTATCTGAAAAAAAATTATATAGTAATTTACTGTGATTTAAATCTCCATGACTCAAACTGGTATATCTCAAATGGGGAGATGAAAGGTTTTCCCAATCGATCTTAGGCTTAGCAGACTGCAAATGTACTTCTCAAACTAAAAAAGATATTGTCTTAACTAATATTCACTAACGTATCAATAAATTAAATATCATAGAATAAACAGACATCAGTTATAACGTACCTTTTTGATTGAATTAGACATGAAATGTATCACATGCAAGAATATTAGAATGGCATGAAACACTTTTACCAAATAAACTGGATCTTCTGGTGCATGCCATATGAAATCAGGACTAGTCTGATTTAAAAGATATAGCTGAAACTAGTGAAGGTTATGAACTGATTTAATAAGAATAAGGTACAAAGCATAAGAGGAAATATGTATCAAAATAGTCTGTGCCTTATCCCAGGGAACAGCTTGCTGTTTTGGATGTACAGATGAAAAATGGTTGAAGGCATGCAGACCAAATGTTAGCTTTGACAACAGTTAACTGTGATTTATCTCTGTTCTAATAAGCAACATTGCAGTAACTCAACAAAGTTATATTGACTCACTACTTTATTCACCATGGAATGTTGCAATAAGTAAACAAGATATGTAACCAAAATTGCAAATCACAGCCTCAGTAAGGACTACTAAGAACTATGCAAATAAGTTATGTATCGGCAAGTATTTTAACCTTGTTTAGAGAAAACAATAATCTCATTATCTACAACATCAAAAGGTTCAGTTTTTCTTTTAGTTTTTTTTAATTTAGTAAACCGGGTTCAGCGTATTTCTAAAATGATCACATGCCAAAATTAAATAAATGAATGAATTAATAACACATATACGGTAATTGCTAATGCAGATAGTGTCGATCCCTGGTATACCATTTTCTTTCAGTCTCTTTTACTGTCTCTGCATATACTTTTTCCTTGCCTTGGTGTTCGTCAGTGTGGCAGAGAATATTAAATAATGCTTCTTTGTGAGTATTCCCAACTCTCTTGAACATTTGAGCCAGGTAAGATGGTACTGCTGGGCATTCTGTCTTATTCATATGGCAACAATACTTCTTTTCATGAGACCAAGAGGATTTGACATGGCTGTTGTGGACATCGGTTTTTCAATCAACAAAATATTCAGTGTGGGTAACTGTTATTTTTTTGCATGTAGTTCTTACCAGAAATATGATCTACTTGCATACATCTCATCCACTGATTGGAATAAATTTATATCATTTTAATAGCATAGTCAAATGTGGGAGAGTGTCTGCATCTCTTTTTCCATAAAGTTATCAGCCCTTCCTTAATAGGGACATCGCAAATGTCATTTGCAGTCATATGCTGCTCATCCCTTTTTCCTCCTGGATGATGTCATAGAGGTGTATAGGGATTGCTGTGCCACATGGGTGAATATACTTTGGCACTGGAATTTCAGTTGCTTGTGTAGGAACTAAGACAGTAGAAGGCATGTTCTACAATTTTGCTGTAATGGACGTGGTGCTTATATAATCCTTTTCAACATAATGCAACACCAAGAACAGCTCCTACAACAGAATTACGACACCTTGTGTTTTGGCTAGTTTTGTACATCATTTGTTATAAAAGGTTGTCTACAAGGTATTTAATCCTGTTATAGTAAAAGATCCTTGCTTAACAGTACCTGAAGAAATCTACTGAGTTGGAAATGATCACTGTAAAAATCCATGTTTGGATTTAATTGCAGTATGAAAATCAAGGAAGAGGGCTGAAGGCGAGTAGGAATGATGGGGAAGGAAGAAGGCACAAGAGAAAATCTAAGGTATATAACAACAAATATTTCTAAATTAACTTGTTTCTGTGGCCAAGTTAATGCTACCATTTAGACAAGGTAAGCTGCAATATGCTGAACACCCAACTTGTATACATAACCGGCCTTAGGCATAGGCCAACTAGGTGGCCGCCTAGGGCGCCACTCTAGTAGGGGCACTTTTCCACTATTTATTTAGTGTAGGTAGACCAGGATGGGGGCACCGGGTGGTGTGGTGGGGGGTGCCTTGGAGCCCTTTTGCCTAGGGCACCAGTTGTATAAAAGGGCCTTGAAGGCAGTAAGCCTAGGTGGCAAAATGAAATTCAGGAAACCACCATGTGCACTTAATTGTAATCAGACTGAGGGTACACAAATCAAACTTGAATGAAAACATCAAAGGAAGACCTTCATTTAATAGTCCATTTGACCTGAGTAAACAACAGCATGAGTTTAGATATTTTTATTCATTTATTTAATTTTTAATAATACTGGGAGTTTAAGGGTTGCTTCAAACTACACTAAGTGTGCTACAGACAAACTAGTTTAATTATGCAACTTAAAGGGGACTGCCGTTTCTTAAACACCTCACTTTATTAAAATAAAACAATAAAGTTGGTTGGATTGTCAGAGACACTACACAGCCTGCCTGCACTCTAGGTTCTACTATGCATTATGTTAAGTTGCAAGCCAGAATGTATTAGTACAGATTTTTATATGTGGGAACTTAAAATATCACCATTATATTGCAAAATAATTTTAATTATTGATTTAAAAGCTTTCATTGGCATGTTTCCATACTGCATATTGCAGAGTATATATTAAAGTACTAAATACATTTAATAGCTACTTTACAGTTTACCATATATACAATATATTTATATATGTGCGCATGTGTGTATGTCTGTGCACACACACACACACACACACACACACACACACACACACACACACACACACACACACACACACACACACACACACACACACACACACACACACACACACACACACACACACACACACACACACACACTTTTAAAAGGAATGTCTCACATTATTTTCCCCAGTTAATAAATGCTTTCTTTTAGTCCTTTTGTTTTTCCATGAGGAGAAATATGATCCCAGAATACACATAAATAATATTGGGCTATGTAAATAACAGAAAAATACATTGTAGAGTTGACTTTGCAGACAATGGAAATTATTTCTTTAATTTTTCAATTTATGTAATTGCTGGTCATAGTTACATATTGTTTATAAATCATGAATCATCCTCATAGCATTTGACATACCCCTGTATCTATTGCTTACTACTTCTGCCAGATAGCTTGTGATTTCCATACACTTTACATGGAGGCATAGACAGAATTTTGTCACTCTCTGTTGTATTTAGTTATTTATCAATATTTAGAAATGCTTCAAAAAATTATCACATATCTGAATAAGCAAATTGACTATTTATACATTACCATCAATTATTTTTTTTAATATTTTCTTTAATTCATCTTTCCAACATTGTAGTGAAAATCATAGCTTAGCTAGCAGTTCATCTGCTCATTATGTATAGTTTACAATTCAGTCTTCTTCTTTCAGCTTTTCCTGGTTAGGGGTCGTCACAGCAGATCACCTGTCTGCTCATGATTGGCAGTGGAGTTTTATGGTGCTGAGTTGTCAGCCCGGTACCCAACCTTCCACAGAAGGCACACATAAGCACACACTCACACCTAGGGCCAATTTAGAGTGTCCAATCCACCTACAGCATGTCTTTGAGAGGAAACCGGAGCACCTGGAGGAAACCCACGCGACCACAGGGAGGACATACAGACTCTAGTCTACACAGAAGGCACCCGAGCTGAGGATTGAACCAGAGAACCTCTTGCTGTTAGGTGACAACACTAACTGCTGCACCACTGTGGCTTCCCTTAGTTTACAATCCAGTAAATGTATAAATATTTTGATTTGGTCCCGTGCCATGGTACATGTATTATTATAAATATATATTGAACTGTTTTATTACCTCCCCTTCAAAAGTAACTGACATTTACAAACTATAAGCTTCATCTTAATTCAAACTCTGTGTCTTAAGGTTATGACACCTCTTTCTAAATATCAGACACAATTTTGTTTTATGACATTATCTACTTTCCAAATGATAATAATAATAGCAAAAATAATAATAATACTAACTTTCTGTTGTCTGAACTACAGGAAGCAAAATGTTCCTCTTAAAAAAGGATGTTAACTCCAGCTGAAATTGAAATATTGTATACTGTTTGATACTAACACAAATATCTGTGTTTAACAAGCAAACAGCTTTTCATGTAGTGTTGATTAAGCAGTGACACAGCAGTCGTGTTGTCTTTACCAAATGCAAACAAGAAATGTTTAGTTACAAGTTTAGTTAAAAAGGTCTATCTCAAGTGCATGAATTAAAGAGAAATATCTATTTATTCTGCTCCTTTCCTTGCTGTAGTTATATCCAAGCAACAAAGATTTTATTCATCTTGAAAAAGACATCAGCCATGGAAAGAAAATTAGTCTGTTCCACCAGAATCCCCAGCACAGTAATTAAAAGACAAGATAAGTCCAAGGAGATACAATCAGTTGCCAGCCCCAAGAGCTTTCTTGTTTAAGAAAAAACACACATCTATAGCTGGCTTCAGGCCTGTTTGAAGTTATTATGTTCTCCCAGAGTGTATTTATCTGAACTTTTATTTTTAATTAACCTTTTGCCAGTATTGCAGTATAATTCTCATGTACTAGTGTCAGCAGGGTTAATGATATCTCTGACCCCCCAAGCGGGGAGAAAGGGCAAATCAATGCACCTTCATTTAAGAGCAGCATGTTCACAGAGACATCACAGAGGTTAAGCCATGCAATCTTTGTTTTGTGCTCTTTTCTCTTTCTTTTTTTTTTTTCGTTCTTGTAATAAACTCAGTACATTGGTCTGTGATGGGTAGCAAAGGAAATTAAAAGTATATAAAAGGACAACAAAATCTATTGGCCAAAAAAGAGGTGTAATTGCTATGTAGTAAAAGATTGTTCTCTTTTACACAAAAGGCTATGGCTAAGTGTTAGCAGGGAAAACTAGTGTTGCCAGTAAAAGAAAATACTTTATCTGGTAATGATGGTTCCTTTAGAACTAATAAACCAGTAGCATTATTTTCACTTGGTGTGAAATATCGTTACTGTTAATCTTAATGCAGTTATATGATAGTGCTGTTTGGAAAAGCCCGATTGTTTATGGTGATTGCTCATTTTAAAGAGATGGCTTTGCCTTTTCTCTTCCTTGGTTTCCCCTTCCAATCATTACTAAGCAACATTTTTAAAACATAACATTCTCCACAGCATTCAATATGACTATTAACATTCTTAATGCATTCTATCCACTGCTCTTTCCGTGAAAGAGTGTCTTAGATTGTACCTTGAACCTGGCTGCCCTCTCCATGACCTTTCAATAACCCTGTAAGTCGTATTTCTCTTTTCTGTTATCTTGTGTGACTGAGTTTTCTAATCACCATGATCACATGGTACCTGTTACCCTCTTTCTCTATATTACAAATACATGGCGCCATCGGTCATTCTTAATTATCCCAGCATAGCTTCACTTGTGTCACTTGAGTTGACTTAAGTAGAACTCCATATACCAGAGGTATTAATCTTCCCAAACTTGCTGCAGTGCTTGTCTATGGCAGGAAGCTATAAAGGGAGGTAACCGCCTCAGCTGTTAAGGAAGTAATTCTGCTAATGGCATAGAATTTACCTAGCCATTACAGCTGCCTTCAGTGATGTTGATACTCTTTTGATAAAGGTAATAAAAAAAAGAAAGACTATTACTGTAATATTTTGGACACTATCTGAAACTGATTTGTTTCTTCAGTCAATTTGACTTATGGATGTGCAGCATTTCTATTAGATTTGGGTCAGAGATAGCCCTGTAAATCAGACATAAGTCACCTCTAAGTAGTCTATACAGTACTGAGTACAGTGACAGAAACTTCAGTATGTCCATATGTGATGACTGTGCCCTGGCCCAGCAATCAAGGAGCCTCAATCCTCACCACTAACACCAGGGAGGTCGTTTCATAGAAGAGGAAAGGATAACTAATACACACAGTAAAGTACAATTTCCCTTAAGTGCACACAGAGATCACAGTCAGTCTGGGGCTGGTTGCTCCCTTGCTCACCAGGTCCCCAATAAGACTCCCCACTGGCACAGCTATAGGGTCCAGGTCTCAGCCTAACTGGGCAAGCTAAAACCTCCAGTACCCTCTCTGTCCAACCAGTGCTTCGTGTCCCTGCCAAGTAGCTGACACACCACGCACACACTTTGAGATAAGTATTTATACAACTTCACAGACACTCCTGGGATAGGCTGACACAGATTCTCCAGCTGTGCCCCTTTACCCAGACTATACGGTAGTAATTACTGCCACCACCCAGTTAATAATATCAGCTACTAAAAGGCAATTAAAAGGCTGTCCAATTATTACTGTGCAATATTATTATCCAGTGGTAGTATGACTAACAGTCAAGGCTTACTTTAGAGTGGCCTATTACAATAACCTCTATAAATATGCAATGTACTCTACAGCTTATCTTTACAAATCAGCCACAGGTAGAATGTTTTAAAAATATTTAATAATAAATAATTAAAACACAAGACAAAACTACTACAACACAGAGATATCTAATAGTTCAGAGATCACACAGAAACTTAAAATAATACAGTAGGACAGGTCTGATTTCAAAGAAAAATACCTAATTAATCTTTACTAGCTTTAACTATTCCTACAAGAATTCACAGTGCTAAAACTTACATGAGAGCACAAGGCAGAGTGCTGATAGTTCGGATATCAAGATCAAAATGCTCTCTAGTCTCTTGTGAGAAATAGTATTTAAACATTACTAACAAACATGTCTCTAAGGCCGTCCGCAATTACATCATTTTTGACACTTAGGTTTTCCCAGTATTTATATTGCATCATCTTAACACCTGGTCTGAGTTCTCAGGCCACAAACTGCATTATTTAGCAATCTAACACCTCCTCAGCAATTTACAATAATACAAGACATTTCACATGTATATGCTAGCAAAAACCAGAGCAATAAAGCACCTTCCACATCTAAATTCTGGTCGTAAACTTTAGCCTTAAAACAATGGGCATGAAATCTTCATCCAGCCATCCTGGAGCCGAATTCTAATATGAAAGGATCATACCATGCTTCACTGGGCCAGTAGAGTGCAATGTCGTCACATATTTTGCAGTTTCACATTTCACAGTAATCTTTTACACTCAAGAAAACATGCCTGTATTTTACATTTATTTACAAATGCCAGAATTATATATCAAATTCTATTTGACTAGGCTGGCAGCCTTCGCCCATCTCTCCCCAACCATCTCATCCCCCCCCCCCCATGGGGAACTCAAGCAAGTTTTTCAAGTGCCCCTTGAGAAACATCGCTTGAGAGTGTCAGGTCTATCTGGGTGTACCTCACCCCATTCCCTGACTTGAGAGCCCACCTGCATTGGCATTGCTACTCCCGCTGTGGTGCTGCACTGATATATAATATGCTTGCAACCCAAGACTCCATCTTAGCAAATTGGCATTCTGCTGACTGACTGTGTTTAACCATGTTAGAGGGTTGTGATCTGTCATCACAGTGAATTTTCTTCCATACAGATAAGGCTGAAGTTTTTGTAGTACCCACACTATGGCTAGACATTCCTTTTCTACCGCTGCATAACATTCCTCCCTGGGTTGGAGCCTATGACTAAGATAAACCAATGGGTGCTCTTCTCTCTATGGAGAAATCTGGTACAGCTCCCACCCCATAATTTGAAACATCCACCTGCACAACAAAGTCTTTGCTGTAATCTGGACTGGCTAACACAGGGGGTCCTCCAAAACCTTCCTTAAGCATCTGAAATGCCTGCTCACATGCTGGGGTCCACACTACCTTATCTGGCCTGTTCTTCCTTATCAGGTCTGTGAGGGGAGCAGCTATGGTACTATAATTGGGAATGAACTTTCTGTAGTACCCTGCTGTCCCCAAGAATGCCCTCACCTGCTTTTTGGTTACAGGTGAAGGCCATGCCTGAATAGCTTCCACTTTGGCAGGTTCTGGCCTTATCTTACCACTCCCCACTCTATGTCCTAGGTAGGAGACCTCTGCCATACCCACCTGACATTTACTCGGCTTAATGGTCAACCCTGCCCTCTGTAGTCTGCCCAGCACCTCCCTGACATGCTGAAGGTGCTCTTGCTAGGAATGGCTGTAGATAGCAATATCATCCATGTAAACAAGGGCAAACCCTCCTACTCCTGATTAGATATGATCTACCAGCCTCTGGAAAGTCGCTGGGGCATTCTTCATCCCAAAGGGCATCTTTGTGAACTCATAATAGCCAAAAGGAGTCACAAAGGCTGACCTCTCTAGCACTGGGAGTCAAGGGCACCTGCCAGTAACCCTTGGTAAGATCAATGGTTGTAAGATACTTAGCCCCACTCAGCTGCTCTAGGGCCTCATCTGTCCTAGGCATGGGGTAAGCATATGCCTCTGTGTGACTATTTAATTTCCTGTAATCCACACAGAACCTGGTGCTGCCATCCTTCTTTGGCACCAACACCACTGGTGAGGCCCAGGGACTGTTGGACTCTTGAATTACTCCTAGTGCCAACATCTCCTGTACTTCCTCCCTCAGAGTCTGTTTGACTCTCTCAGGCACCCTATAAAGGGACTGCCTGATAGGCCTTTGGAGTCCTGTATCCACCTTGTGCTGCACCAGGTGGGTGCTCTCTGGTTTCCCTGTGAACATGCCCCCAAACTCCTGCAACACTGCTTGGATTTCTCGAACCTGGATAGGAGATAGCTGCAGGGACATTGCTACCCCTTCCACTGAGGTGTCAGCCTGAGCCTCACTGAGGAGATCAGTCCCCAGATCTCCCTCATACTCCTCCTGCAATCCACTGCAAATGCACAGCACAAGGGCCTCCCTATCATGGTAAGGTTTCATCATGTTAACATGGTACAATTTGTACCCCTGCCATCTGCCTAGCACTTCCACCATGTAGTTAACATCACTTACTTACGTACCTAACACTTTAGTCATAGGTGACTCTATAGTCCGGCACACTGATGTCCCTCTCACCAGGTTGAACAAGGAGAAAATTACAGTCAGCTGCCTGTCGGGTGCCAGGATCCACCACATAATGCATGCACTCAAGTCACTCCACAACAAGTACAAATATGACTCTGTCATTGTCCATGTTGGAGTGAATGACTTGAGACGTACCTCCCTGGACTACATGAAAAGAGAAGTGGAAGAGCTCTCGGATCATGTGGCCCAGGCAGGTATGACCCTAGCTCTGAGTAGCATCCTGCCTTCGCCCAGAATGATACCACAATATAAGGACAAAATGATTGACTTCAACAATTGGCTAAGCTTCTGGTGTCATTCAAAGGGGATCCAGTATCTGTCTGCCTGGGACGACATGATTGACAGACCACGATGCTTTTCCAGAGATGGTCTGCACCTGTCGCCTCTGGGATTCAGGTTACTGGCTAAGGCTCTTGCCACCCCTATAGTTCCCTTTTTAGGCAAAGTTCAAAGAACAAAACCACCACCGTAAAAGGTACAAGCATGCAAAATCTGAAGGTAATGCTACTCAATGCTAGAAGTCTAAACCTCAAAATGCACTCTCTCGAGGCACTCCTAAAAATGGAGAACATCAATATCTGTGCAGTAACTGAGACCTGGTTCAAGGCTCCAGAGAGCACCCTTGCAATACCAGGCTACAACTCTTACCACACTTTTCGGCCACCAAAGCAGGACCGAAACACTAAAGGTGGAGTGCCAATATTCACCAAGGATATTCACACCACCAGGCTAGTTGCCCAACACAATGCATCTGAAATTCTCCAGGTGCAACTAACACTAGGTAAGACTGCAATCCAAATTGTAGCTTGCTACAGATCCCCCACCATACCCCAAGATTCTCACTACACCTTTCTAAACATACTGGAAAATATTAAGATAGAACCAAACACCCTAATACTGGGTGATTTTAACTACCCTGCCATTAACTGGGAAAGCTACTCATGTACCAACACCTTTGCCCAACGGTTCTTGGAATTCATAAATTCCAACGCCCTGGATCAACTAATCCATAGTCCCACGAGGGGCTCCAATATCCCAGACCTGGTCATTACCAACATGGGAAATTGATGCTCCACACCTATTGTCACCCCCTCGTTAGTCACCCTCAACTCCCAGTAAGGAAACCTCCATAAAAAACTTCTCCAAAGCCAGCTTCATGCTACTCAAGTCAGAAGTGACAAACTTCATGACACCCATGCAGACGGGAGCTGAAAGTTCAACTGCTGAATCCTGCACTAAGGCACATCCACGCATGCATAAATCGTGCCATACCAAATAGAACCAAGATGCTCTCATCCAAAAAATGAAGCCAATCTGGTGGTCCCCTGCCATAAACAAACTTTACAACAAAAGGAAGAAACTGTTGCAGAAAAGAGGAAAATCCCAGGATGCAAAAAACTTCCTTACCAGCCTCAGTAAGAAACTGAGATCCCTCATAAAATCCTCCAAAGCTAGTTACGAAAATAAAATTGCCAAAGATTCCAAAAGACAACAACAAGGCATTCTATAACTATGTCAAGAATCTAAATGGCAATGTTCAGATCTGCTCTGAGCTAAAACAGAATGGCATTAAATATACTGATCCCAAGGATATTGCCAATATCCTGGCAGATCGATTCAGTGCCAACTTCACCCCCTCTCACCCCCTAAATGGCCCATCTCAATACTGGAAGATTGCCAAATTCCGGTAATAACAGCCACACAGGTAAAAAACGCACTCTCCAAAGCTAGGAATACAGCATCCATGGGACCAGATGACATCCTGGGCTGTGTACTACATGAACTATAATATGAACTGGTACCTCACCTAAGTGTCATGTTTAATCATAGCCTCACCTCAGGTTTCGTGCCCACTGAGTGGCGCACATCTACAGTTATCCCACTCCACAAGGGGGTATCCACCTTGGATCCCAGAAACTACCATCCCATCAGTCTGACAAGCCTTATCTGCAAGGCCATGGAGCATATTATCATGGAACTTATAAACAAAGACATTGGCAACCTTCAAACACTGGACCCCACCCAGTTTGGGTTTGTGAAGGGCCGATCTTGTCTCCTGAACTTGATTGACTTCTTCGAATCAGTCTCCAGAGCCATGGACAAGGGTAAGGTGGTCCACCCAGCCTATCTAGACCTTGCCAAGGCCTTTGACACCATCCCCTACTCTGGAATCATAGATAAACTTACTAAGCTGGGCATTAATCCCTACGTCACCCAATGGGTTGCTAACTGGCTTACTGATAGAACCCACACTGTAAAAGTAGCCGACTCCAAATCCAGCTCCAGACAAGTGACAAGTGGAGTACCTCAGGGTTCAGTCCTGGGACTGCTCTTGTTTGGCATCTACTTCTCTGAAGTACAGGCCAACACTAAGGGAATCTGGATAACAAAGTTTGCAGATGACTGCAAACTGGGAGCCATTATTGAATCCCCAAATGATGTGGATACTCTACAAAAGGGCGTTACAGAAACAGATGCTTGGTGCCAGAGCCATGGGCTCAAGCTCACTGCCAAAAAATGTATAGTTATCCCCTTTGGGAAAAAACATGTATCCGTGAATTACCATATAGGTGGCAGTACACTAAACACCAAAAGTTTGATAAGAGACTTAGGGACACAGGTGGACAGTGGTCTCAACTTCGATAACCACATCGCCACAACAGTCAGGAAATCCTTCTATGTGGCACACCTCATCACTAAGGGCTTTTCATCCAGAAAAAAGAGGTCATTGTCCCACTGTACTCATCCCTCATTAGACCCATTATAGAATACAATGCCCCGTTTGGTATGTACCTCTCAAAACATCTGCAAAAACTGGAAAGGCCACAGAAATACCTCACTAAAAGAATCACAGGCCTAAAGCAGATGCCCTACGCTGACTGCCTTAAAAAACTCCAGCTATACTCTGTCGCATATCGTCTACTCAGAGGCGATCTTTGCTTAACATACAAGGCCATGTCAAACCCAGAGCTGTTGGACATGCTACACTTAAAGAAATCCCAATCCCTCAGAGCCACATGCTCCAGGGATCTAAACCTTGTCATCACAATAAACACCTTGGGTTGGGAGGGTGGCCTAATGTTTAAGGTGTTTGCCTTACAAACACAAGGTGCAGGGTTCAAGTCTCACAAGGGATAATTGGCTAGGCTTAAAATGGCTTGCAAGGGCAGTTAGCTTAGTACTAATCTATGAACCTATGAACAAAACATGCTGGAGGGATAGGTTCCTGACCCAGAGACTCCCCCAGACTCTGGAATAGATTGCCCATACATGTCAAGCAGAGTGCCTCTTTGGTCCTCTTCAAAAGGAACCTTGACGATTGGATGGGAGAAAGGAAATTCACCCCGGGGATCACGTCAGTTGCCCTGCTAGACAGGGGTCCAGGGAAGTAAATAGTGTGGGAAGAAATAGCCAGGGAATTGTTATGGCTAGGCTTGTATAGGCCCTAGGGCTGATAGCCTAGTACCAACCTATGAACTTATCTTTCTTACCACCTTGTAGGGTCCCTTTCAAGCTACTTGCAGCTTGTTGTGTCTGACAGGAATTAGCTGACAGGAATGAGAACCATCACCTGCTGCCCCACAGCATAGTCCCTAGGTCAAGCATTCCTGTCATACCACACCGTTTTCTGTTGTTGGGCATCTGCCAGGTTCTCCTGGGCAAAGCCCATGAGTTCCCTGAGCCTTGTCCTGAGGTTCAGGACATATGCCACAACAGACTCCTTGTGAGACTCACACTCATCTTCCCACTCATCTCAAATTAAATCTAGAGGTCCCCTCACCCTATGCCCATACAGCAACTCAAAGGGTGAAAAACCTGTGGATTCCTGGGGAACCACTCTGTTATCAAACAACAGATGGGGCAAATATTTGTCCCACTCCCTCTTAAGCTGATCTGTAAATGCCCGTAGCATGGACTTGATTGTAGAGTTTAACTTCTCAACAAGACCATTAGTCTGGGGATGGTAGGGGTGGTCTTCATGTGCTTCACCCCACAGGACTTCCACAGACAAGCCAGCAGGTTTGACATAAAATTGGCACCTCTGTCAGACAGTATTTCCTTTGGGAAACCTACCCTGCTGAAAATCTCGAGCAAACCATTTGCCACCTTCTCGGTCTCAATGGAGGACAAAGCCACTACCTCAGGGTATCGTGTAGCATAATCTATAATCACTAGGATATAATTATTCCCTGTGGAACTTGGGGTACTCAGAGGACCCACAATATCCATAGTTACCCTCTGAAATGACTCCTCAATCACAGGCAAAGGCATCAAAGGAGCTCTCACCTTGTTTCCTGCCTTGCCTACATTTTGGCACTGCTCACAAGTCCTGCAGTACCCTGTTACTTCTCTGGAAATTCCAGGCCAATAGAAATTTTGCATAATACGCCTCTTTGTACATTTTATGCCCATATGATCTGTAAAGGGAATATCATGGGCTATGGCTAGAAGTGCCAGACAGTAAGCTCTAGGCGCTACCAACTGCAGTACTCTCTCACCTTCTAGCCCTCTCTCATGGGTCCACTCTCTGTATAGTAGCCCTTTGTTCCAGTATACAGATTCCCCCTTCCCTTGAGAATCAGGTGCCTCTCTAGCTACCTGCCTCAGGCCTTGCAATGTAGGGTCTGAGAGCTGAGCCTGTCTCAAGTCTCTCCTGGTAACCTTTCCCAGCTCCCCTTCCACAGGAAGTCTGGCATCCTCTGACAGAGGTGCCTCTCTGTCAGCCTGGGTACTACTACTCACCTCTACCTTTGCAGTTACCCTGTCCAAGGGAACATCAGTACCCACAAGCAGCTGTGGCTCACATTCAGTCTCATGCTACAGTGTAGCTTACTCCCTGAAGTAACTACCTCAGCAGTCCTGGCTGCAAGTATGCAGTCTGTCTGGGTCTCCCCCAGGCTACCAGACCCACATGCTTGTCTCCTAGCCTCAATGCGTGTAACTGCATAAGTACATAGTACTGCCTCATCCAAATCCTTCCCTCTCAAGACATCTGCAGGATGGTAGTTCCATACCCCTCTTGTTTCAAGACAACCTACTATTGGCATTTTGTATTTCCCACTTACTGGCTCCCTCACCTTTGGTTCCCCACCTTGCCTCCGTGGACATCTTTATGCCACATGGCCCCACTGGTTGCTTTCATAGGTTCATAGCTTCATAGGTTCATACTATGCTATCTGCCCTAGGGCATTTATAAGCCTAGCCAGAGTATGTTTGGCTTTTGCCACCCATTTTAAATTAATTTTGCTATGCCCTTTTTCAAGGTTAGTATACTGTGCCTCTGTCTAACAGTGACACATAAGTGATACCCGGGGTAAACCTACGATCTCCCATCCACTCATCAAGACTCCTCTTGAAGAGAATCAATGATGGACTCTGCCTAACCTGGACTGGGATTTTATTCCATAGTGAAGGGAGCCTCTGGGTTATGAATCTGTCCCTGCAGCATGTCCTATTTATTTCAGTGCTGAGGTTCAAGTCTCTCACGCATGTAGCTCGATGGGATTTGGATTTTTTGAGGTGCAGCATGTCCCTTAATTCCGGGTTGGACATGGCCTTATATGTCAGGCACAGGTCACCTCTGAGCAGGGGGTATGCCACTGAGTAGAGCTGGAGTTTCTTTAACCGGGAAGCATATGGCATCTGTTTGAGCCCTTTAATCCTCTTGGTGAGGTACTTTTGGGGTCTTTCCAGTTGCTGCAGGTGTTTGGTAAGGTACATCCCAAAAGGGGCATTGTACTTGATTATGGGCCTGATGAGGGAGGAGTAAAGAGGCACGATGACCTCCCCTAATCTAGATGTGAATCCCTTCATGATTAGGTGGGCTATATAAAATGTTTTTCTAACCACTTTGGCCACGTGGTTGTCAAATGAGAGATTGCTATCAACTTGGGTCCCCAGGTCCCTAATTACTTCTTCTGTACTTAATGGATTACCACCTATGTGGTAATTTGTGGCACTTTGTTTTTGCCAAAGGGGATGACTATACACTTTTGGCGTTTAGCTTGAGGCCATGGCTCTGGCACCAGTTGTCTGTTTCTATGAGGCCCTTTTGGAGGATGCTTGTGTCAGCTGGAGAGTCGATTATGGCACCCAGTTTGCAGTCATCTGCAAACTTGGTCAGCCACAGTCCTTCCGTGTTGGCCTGTACCTCCTAGAAATATATACCAAACAAGAGAGGTCCCAGGACTGAGCCTTGTGGGACGCCACTTGTAACTGGTTTGGAGTCTTGCATGGCTCCAGCAATTCTAACCATGTGGGTTCTGTCCTTGAGCCAGTTTGCAACCCATCTAGTGACATAGGGGTTTATATTTAAGCTGGTGAGCTTATCTATAATGCCCACGTGAGGTATTGTATCAAAGGCTTTTGCGAGGTCCAGATAGGCTGTGTGGACCACCTTCCCTTCGTCAATGGCCTTGGTGACTGTTTCAAAGAAGTCAACCAGGTTTAAGAGGCAGGATCTGCCCTTAACAAAGCCGAACTGGGTAGGATCCAGTGTCTGTAGGTCCCCAATATCTTTATTTATGAGGTCCATGATGATCCTTTCCATAGCTTTGCAGACCAAGCTAGTCAGGCTTATGGGGCGATAGTTTCCAGGGTCCGTTGAGGCACCACCTTTGTGGAGAGGGACCACTGTTGCTGTACACCACTCTTTGGGTACATATCCTGTAGTAAGGCTGAGATTGAACAGTAGTTTTATGTTTGGGTTTAGCTCTTCTTGGAGTTCATGTAGGAAGCAGCCTGGGACACCGTCTGGTCCCATTGATGCTGTGTTTTTTGCTTTGGAGAGGGTGGCTCCCACCTGAGCATCTGAGATGTCAGGGGGGCAGCACTCTGCTGGGATAGATATTAGCCCTTTTGGTGGGGAGGGGGGGGAGTTTGCGCTGAACCTGTCAGCTAGGATGTTGGCAGTGTCTGTGGGTTCGGTGTATTTTTTGTCATTTTGGACTAATTCTGAGCATATCTGGGAATTCCCACCCAGGGTCCTAACATAACTAAAGAAAGTCTTGTGATTATCCTTAGTGTCCTGTGCAATTTTTCTCTCGAAGCTGGCCTTTGACGATTTTATGAGTGCCCTTAGTTTTTTGATAATAC
The DNA here is from genome assembly GCF_019279795.1 of Protopterus annectens. Classification (NCBI taxonomy): domain Eukaryota; kingdom Metazoa; phylum Chordata; order Ceratodontiformes; family Protopteridae; genus Protopterus; species Protopterus annectens. Next base: position 618,084,260 of record NC_056730.1, read on the forward strand.
TGATCAGAGATGTCTTCCCTTTTTGGGATTTTGCTCTATCATGTAGTAGCTTCCTCCTTCTATTGTATAGTTTGTTTATGGCTGGGGTCCACCAGACAGGTCGTCTGCCTTTGGAGGATTGGGTCTTGGTTTTATTTGGGATTGCATAATCCATGCATTCCTGAAGGTGTTCATAGAATGCATTTATAAAGGATTCTGCGGTGCAAAACATTTAACCCTAGCTCCTGGATGTGTACCTGGACTAGTGGCCTCCCCTGCTACTGGCGGATTCTGTTGCGGCAGTCTGTGCTGCCCACCATGGGTTCCTTTATTCCCATGAGCAGTACTGGGGGACCCTTTCCTGTGCAGGGCTGCTCTGCTTGCTAGGTATAGGTCTCCCTTCTTCCCCAACTCCTCTGAAGTAGCACACTCTCTATCAGCTATCCAGATCCTCATGCCCTCAGGCAAAGTGCAAAGGGCTTGTTCCCTAACCAAAAAGTCTGCCAGCCCTTCAAAAGTGGTGACCTGACATCTGCTCACCCAGCTATAAAAATAAGTGCTCAGTCCAACAACATATTCACATACATTTTCATCTGCCTTGCTTCTATGCTCACAAAACTTTTTCCTATACATTTCAGGTGTTAGCTTAAAACAATCTAACAAATGTCTTTTTACAGCAGTATAATCAAAACAGTCAGTGTCATGCATTTTTGCTAAAGAAGTTACAGCTTTACCATGGAGTAAGGGGTTCAGGAACTGTGCCCAGAGCCCTTGGTCAACTTCATACTGTTTACATACCCACTCAAACATATGAATGAAGCTATCAAAATTATCCTCCTCTTTAAACTGTGGAAGAAATGTACTGACCTTTTGTCCTTCTGGGGTCCAGTTACTCCCTTCCCCATTACCTCTGTGACTCTGGCGAAGAGTCAGCATTTCCCTCTCATGCCTTGTCTGCCGTTCATTTTCCTCAGCTTGTAGACTCCTCATTTTCCCGGCTGCTTCTAGTTCCATACGTCTGGCCTCCAACTCAAATCACTTTAGCTCCAGCTGGATTTTTAAGTCCACTGTAGAAAGGTTGAGCTGTCCATTCTCTGAGAATATTGTATCTCCACTGTTAGTCTGATTGTCCTCCAGGCTGCTGTTTTCTGATGCAGTTGTAATCAAGGCTGCAATCCGGTCTGCTTTAGTCAGGTTTCCATGCACCAGTCCCCTAGCCTGGCACATCTCTGCCAGCTGGCTCCTTGTCACCTTTCTATACTCTTCTGCTGACATGCAGCCTGCTCACCCTGACTAACGCTAAGCTAACAAAAGAAATAAAACAATTGTGATCTGAACTCTGAGTATACACTGTGTGGCTGTTTTAGAGTACAAAACATTTTTAGAGATCACTGTACATAAGCTACAGGAATTCGCTCTACCCACACCACTACAAGCCAATCGGTATGTGAAGTAGATCCCACCACTGCCAAACACTTGTGATGACTGTGCCCTGGCCCAGCAATCAAGGAGCCTGAATCCTCACTCCTAACACCAGGGAGGTTGTCTCATAGAAGAGGAATGGATAACTAATACACACAGTAAAGTACAAGTTCCCTTAAGTGCACACAGAGATCACAGTCAGTCTAGGGCTGGCTGCTCCCTTGCTCACCAGGTCCCCAATAAGACTCCTCACTGGCACAGCTATAAAGTCCAGGTCTTAGCCTAACTGGGCAAGCTAAAACCTCCAGTACCCTCTCTGTCCAACCAGTGCTTCGTGTCCCTGGCAAATAGCTGACACAACACACACACACTTTGAGATAAGTATTTATACAACTTCACAGACACTCCTGGGAAAGGCTGACACAGATTCTCCAGCTGTGCCCCTTTACCCAGACTATACAGTAGTAATTACTGCCACCACCCAGTTAATAATATCAGCTACTAAAAGGCCCTTAAAAGGCTGTCCAATTATTACTGTGCAATATTATTATCCAATGGCAGTATGACTAACAGTCAAGGCTTACTTTAGAGTGGCTTATTACAATAACCTCTATAAATATGCAATGTACTGTAGAGCTTATCTCTACACAAATCAGCCACAGGTAGAATGTTTTAAAAATATTTAATAATAAATAATTAAAACACAAGCCAAAACTACTACACCACAGAGATATCTAAGAGTTCAGAGATCACACAGAAACTTAAAATAATACAGTAGGACAGGTCTGATTTCAAAGAAAAATACCCAATTAATCTTTACTAGCTTTAACTATTCCTACAAGAAATCACAGTGCTAAAACTTACATGTGAGCACAAGGCAGAGTGCTGATAGTTCGGATATCAAGATCAAAATGCTCTCTAGTCTCTTGTGAGAAATAGTATTTAAGCATTACTAACAAACATGTTTCTAAGGCCATCCACAATTACATCATTTTTGACACTTAGGTTTTCCCAGTATTTATATTGCATCATCTTAACACCTGGTCTGAGTTCTCAGGCCACAAACTGCATTATTTAGCAATCTAACACCTCCTCAGAAACTTACAACAATACAAGATATTTCACATGTATATGCTATCAGAAACCAGAGCAATAATGCACCTTCCACATCTAAATTCTGGTCATAAACCTTAGCATTAAAACAATGGGCATGAAACCTTCATCCAGCCATCCAGGAGCCGAATTCTAATATGAAAGGATCGCAACATGCTTCACTGGGCCAGTAGAGTGCAATGTTGTCACATATTTTGCAGTTCCACATTTCACAGTAATTTTTACACTAAGAAAACATGCTTGTATTTTACATTTATTTACAAATGCTAGAATTATATATCAAATTCTATTTGACTAGGCTGGCAGCCTTCGTCGATCTCTCCCCAGTCATCACACCATATAAGACATGTGCTGGTGATCCTGAATTTTCTTAGTTAAAAATCTCTGAGGTCTCTCAAGTTGCTGCAGTTGTCTGGTACGGTACATACCAAAGGGCGTATTATAGTCAATAAAAGGCCTGATGAGGGACGAGTACAGGGGAGTTATACTCATCCCTCCTCAGACCTATTATTAAATATAATAATCCCTTTGCTATGTACTATACCAAGCACTTGCAGCAACTTGAGAGACCTCAGAGATTTCTAACTAAGAAAATTCAAGGTCTCCAGCTCATGCCTCATATGGAGAGACTGAAGTCACTGTCACTGTAGTCAGTAGTGTATAAACTATTTAGAGGTAACTTATGTCTGGTTTACAGGGCTATTTCTGACCCAAATCTAATGGAAATGCTGCACATCCATAAGTCAAATGGGACTAGAGTCACCGGTTTTAGGGACCTCAAGCTAGCCTGTGACATAAACAGAACCTGCTGGAGAGACAGACACATCTCTCAGAGATTGCCACTCCTCTAGAATAAGCTTTAAATCCATATCAAATAGAGCACCTCCATGAACATTAAGCTCAACCTGGACAATTGGATGGGAAACCGTAAATTTCTGTCTAGGATTGCCCCACTTTCTCTCCTGGACATGGGTAGTCCTTGCTAGAAAATCCTTGGGCATAGACAATATTTCTCATCTAGTATTATATTAGGGTTTAATGGCTAGGCTTGTAAAGACCCTCTTATCACTAGCCTTGTAACATCCTATGAATCTATGAACCTGAAGTTTTAATCTTGTTCTTTTTAATTATCATACATAGTAATATTTGTTAGCTATTGTTTGTTAATAGGCAGGTTGGCTAATCCAAAGAAGACTCATATTAGATATGGCCCAGCTTAGAGGCTATGCACAGAAACATAAACCAGAAAAATTGGCAGATTAAGAAGGACTGATAATGCAAAAACAATAAAGTAAAATACACTTGGATATTTTAGATTATAGTGAAGTATAGATACTCAGCTATATAATACATATTTTTCAAGCCAGCAACTTGATAAATGCAGTTTGGCACAAACAAAGTTGTCCTGGACCCATGAGTAAGTGGAGGGAGGGGGTGGGGGGTGGGGAAGAACTAGGCTGGGGATTAAAGGATTGGCTAATCACTACAGTCATGGCAATGTAGGTAGTTAAGGGGGACTGGAGTAGTTAAGGAAGTGAGGTAAGGAAAGGTGGGACTCAGGATGGGTTTACGTGTATGGAGCTAAAGGAAGTAGTTACATTTGGGAGGTCTTGTTGGATGGGGATATGGAAAGGGGAGAAACAGTGTCAGACAGAGTGCAAAGGGGGTTGGTACAGGAAACCAGGTGTCTGGGCGGACAGATGGTTGGAGTGGACCGGGGCTCTAAGTACAGCTTCACTGGTTCAGAGGTAGGATCAGATTTTGGGCTGCGGCCAGGGGACTGGCTAGCTACTCAGGCAATGGGACAGGGCAATAGATGGGTTATTTTAACCCCACACATTTCGAGGAAGGTGAAAGAAAAAATCTGGAAAGGTGAGTACGTGGATGTGTTTTAGCTGCTAGATGCGGAAGAGTTCCAGAGGTTAGAGGAAGTGGAGTCAGACACTAGCAAGGACTTGTTGGTGGCATTAGCAACACTGGGTAGGAAAAGGACAGGTAAGCTTAGGCCCAGGACTCGGGACAACTGGGTGGATGGCTTTATTTATTACACGACAGTGCAGTTGGAGAAGGATGGAGCATTGGCTTTGCCTCTTCTGGGGTATTTTCTCACCATTCAGGAGGCACATACATTTGAGGCCTGGGAATGCATGGTTGTGGTTTGATGAACGGTTCTGTAAACCGAAAGCAGTTGACCAGTCTCTGCGGGGGGGGGGGGGGGGTGCGTCATCCTGATATATGGCTGGCTACAATGATGGACAGCTTTGGTGGGTTTAATAGGAGGATGAGTGTGGTTGAGGTAGGTGGGGTGTGTTGGTCATTTAACAAGTGTACTTACTTGTTCATGGGTTGGCTGCAAATTTGCAAACACTTGCTCAAGATGTGGAGGAAATCATTCTGCTGCTTACTGTGGACAGCGGGGTCTTGGTGCATGGAACAACACTGGTATGGGCCGAGAGGGAGATTTTCTTTCCTCTCAAGGATTACAGACAGCTCAAGGAAGGGGCAATTTTTGTGGACCCAGGAGAATGGGATCCTTTAGAGGCAATAGGGGGAGGGGTGTCTTTTCCCATTAAGATGGAGGTATTGGAGGATATGCTTTGCCAGTGTCCTGATTTCATTCTTAAGACTGAGATCATTCAAGGGTTTCAATGGGGATTTTCTAATAAGTCCACTGTGGGGTTGGGGGTAGTTGTCAGAACCTCTGTTCAGGGCAAGGGAAAGAGGATGTTTTGAAAGACTTGGTAGGTAAGGATTGTAAGCAGGGCGTTTGTGGGGTCCATTTGATATGCCACCTTTTGTTAGCTACAAGGTGTCACCATTGGGTTTAGTGCTGAAGAAATGGCCTAGGGAGTTTAGATTGATTCATCATCTTTCATTTCCAGAAGGGAGGTCAGTGAATGATTTTATTGGGGATGAAGAAGTTAGGGTGTGTTATGCCTCTTTGGACGATGCAGTGCAGGTGATCAGGGAATTTCAGGAGCTGTGGTTGGTTAAGGTTGACATTGAATCAGCTTTCCGTTTGTTGTGAATTAGGAAGGAGAATTGGCCGTTGTTGGGGATGAAGGTAGGTGTAAGTACTATTTTGACACTGCCGTGCTGATGGATTGTTACATGGCATGTGTGACGTTTGAAAAATTTACTACCCTTTTACATTGGATTTGGAATCAGGGTAGAAATGCAGAAGGTGGTGCATTATTTGGATGATTTCTTGTTAGTCAGGGAAGGGAGGGTGGGGGCTCAACAGGGGTTGCAAGAATTTATCAGTATGTGTGAGGAACTGGGTGTACCTTTGGCACAGCACAAGATGGAAGGTCCAGCAAGAGCGTTTGAGTTCCTGGAGTTAATGGTAGATGCGGAATGGGGATTGTTTAGTCTACCTCAGGATAAGATAAAGAGGCTGTGGTCAGCTATACGGGGAGTGTTGGACAAGAATAAGATTTGGGTTGGTTCAGTCATGGAACTGTTGGGTCTTCTGAACCTTGCCTGTTGAGCGGTACATCCGGGTCGGATGTTTTGCAGGGCGTTAGCTTATATGCTAAAAGGGGGTTAGGGTGACCAGGCTGTTGTGGGAGTATTTGAAATTGTGAGATGGTTTTGTGCAACAATTTAATGGGATTTCTTTTTGGCAAACAGATTGGATGGGTCAGGAAGAACATCAGTTGTTTACAGACGCAGTGGGCGGTATCGGCATGGGGGCTTACTTTGGGGGAATATGGTTTACAGCACATTAGCCTCCAGATTGGGATGAGGAATGGAAGCATGATGTCTTTTTTTTTTTTTTTTTTTTTTAGAACTGATGTCGATATGGGCAGCTTCGGTGATGTGGAAGGAGCAGTTGAGGAACAAGCGGGTGGTTTTCCATTTGGATAATATGACTGTGGTGAAGGTGTTACAAAAAAGACAGCTAGGGCAAACTTGCTGTTGAGGGTATTGCAGAAGTTGGTATTGCAGAGCCTGTTAATAAAAATGTTCTTTTACAGTGGTACATGTGCCTGGTGTTAAGAATGATATTGCTGATAGTTTGTCCCACTTTCAGTTTTGTAGGTTATGAGGGTTGGCTCCGGGGGTGGTCAAGGTGCCGGAAACAATGCCGGAGGAGGTGTGGAATCTTGGGATGAAGAAAGCATACGGGAAGCGTATATTCATTTGGGGCCATTCATATATCCACTGGGCTGAGAAGCATGCCTTAATCAGGGAGGATGGGAGTAATTTGGGTTTATCTTATTTATGATGTTCTGTGTTTTGGCATGGGGTTAGGGGTATGCATTGGGATAGGTTGATGTTTGAATTTCAGAAGGCTAAATTGCGGATAGGGTGTCCTGATATAATAATAATTCATTTGGGAGGTAATGATTTGGGTATTTTGACTAAGAAGTGTTTAGCAGAGATTATTTTGCAGGATTTGTGGAGACTACAAGATAGGTACCCGGGTATGCAATTGTGTGGTCGGAGTTGATTCTTCAATTGTTTTGGACGGGGGTGTGCAGTTATAAAGGTATTGAAAGGGCCAGGAGGTTTGTTAACCACACATTGGAGGGGCAGCTTAGAAAATCGGGGATACATATCATTCAACATGGGGACTTTGGGCAAGGACAGGTAGGTTGGTATCATACGGATGGAGTTCATCTGAATGAAATTGATTTGGATTTGTTTAATTTGCATCTCAAGCTCTTTCTACAAGAGATGCTGCAGGTTAAGATTTAGGAGGAGGAACAGCCTGGGATCAGGCTGGTGGTGGAGAAGAGGGACAGGATTGTCCTCTTCTGTTCCCCCTCTAAGGATGTGGTTTGATTTGGCCAATAGTTTTGTGTGGTGGAAGGTGAGCAGGTATGCTGCCTATTATTTGTGTGTGGAGGGGTGAGCAGGTACGCTGCCCCAGTGGAGGAAGTTTCAGGATGAGCAGGTATACTGCCCTGAGGTGTTTGAGCAGGGTGAGTTGTTATGCTGCCCTGAGGATCGTTGTGGCTGAAGGCAATTGATATTGTTTATATGTTTGAAGTTCATGTTATGATAATATATAATAAAGGTCATCAAATGGCTTTGTGTGTCTAGAGTGGTTTGTTCAAAGGGGAGCCAGGACAAATGTTGGCACACAGGAAGTAACTCACATGGCTGAAGTCAGAATGCAGAAAAGAACATCACAGCAGTCAAAGACCAATGCTTTACATTTGTGGACAATCTAAATTGTTATTGCATGGTAATGCACACTATTAGCAACTAAAATGAATACTCCTATATACTAGCAGTTGGAGAAGCAGATGATACTCACTCCATTCAAGAACATGAAATACGTAGTTTACTGTGAGGCTACTGTACTGTCAGAATTACTTCTATATTAAATGCAGATTTATATTACAAGCTGCATGTCTCTCTATGTCATGCCATCTTTGGATGTGATTTGTGTTTAGGGAACAGCATTTTAGCAGGGACTGAGACATGTAGATAAGACAAGGAGGTGTTTGCACAGCACAGTAAATTATTAAATGTCACACAAAGTTGCATTACCTTTTTTGAGGTGTTCATTTGCATCATTAGTACAGATTTAGCTCCAGTGTCTAGTGCAGGAATATTGAATTTTGCACTGAGGTGTTTTATTGTGGACAGCCAGGGTATGCAGCATGCTTGCTTGCATATGGGGTGTAGGGTTGTATATACTGCATACTGGCAAATATATGGTGAGTGTGTATGTATTGCTGTGGGGAAGATCTATGTTGTCTAATATGCCCTAAGTTTAAGCAGCAGTTACAGTATTGTTTTGCTATATGCATGAGACATGCAGCCATATATGTTTGGTTTGGACTTGATTGTTTTTGCTGTATGAAGACAAACTGTGGTGGCTATATAATTGACAATGTAAGCAAAACTGACCAACTAAGTTGATCACATAACCAATTTGTTATACCCATACTAAACTGTTTGACTGTATTTAATTTGTGATACTGTCTGCTTTGTTTGCATTACTGGATATTGGTTGAATATTTATTTCTGCACCTAAAGTTTTTGCTTATTTATTAGATCTTGTACCATTAAATATATTTCTAATTGATTGTCTGATAACATCTATCATGACAACTCTTCTAGCCTTTCTATATGTGTAGGCGTTTTGTCATGTGTGTTACAACATGCTTTTCTATTAATCCAGGTATTGTAGGTTCATAGGTAAGTACTAGGATATCTGCCCAAGGACATTCTAGCCAGAGTGTGTTGGATTTCGCCACCCCCTTAGATTAGTTCCCTGTGACTCTGACCAGCAGAGCCATCAGTTCCCTGTGCCTCTGTCCAGCAGAGCCACTGCAGTGATCCCCGGGGTAAATTTTCTGCTTCCCATCCACCCATCAAGGTTTCTTTTGAAGAGTGCTAGTGAGGGGCTCTGCCTGATGTATATTGGAATTTTGTTCCAAAGCATGGGGAGTCTCTGAGTCTGGAATCTATCCCTCCAGCACGTCCTATTTAACATTGTGGTAAGGTGTATATCCCCTAGAGCATGTGGCTCTCAGGGATTCTTTTTTTAGGTGGAGCATATCCATCAATTCTGGGTTGGACATGACCTTGTATGTCAGGCATAGATCACCTCTGAGTAAGCAGTATGCAGCCAAGTACAGCTGGAGTTTCTTTAGTCGGGCTGCATAGGTCATCTGTTTGAGACCAGTAATCCTCTTGGTGAGGTACTTCTGTGGTCTTTCCAGCTGTTGCAGGTGTCTTGTAAGGTACATCCCAAATGAGGCATTGTATTCTATAATGGGTCTAATAAGTGATGAGTAGAGAGGCACAATAACCTCCTTTGATCTCGATGTGAACCCTTTTGAGATTAGGTGGGCCACATAGAAGGATTTTCTAACCACCTTGGCAGTATGATTATCAAAGGAGAGATTACTATCTACTTGGGTCCCCAAATCTCTTATTACTTTTTCTGTATTTAGAGGACAACCACCTATGTGGTAGTTCACTGGTACTTTGTTTTTTCCAAAGGGGATGACTATGCACTTTTTGGCATTCAGCTTGAGGCCATGATTTTGACACCAAGTATCCATCTCAGTGAGACCTGTCTGGAGGGTGTCTGTATCAGCTGAAGAATCAATTATGGCCCCTAGTTTGCAGTCGTCTGTGAACTTGGTCAGCCAAAGTCCTCCTGTGCTTGCCTGTACCTCTAAGAAGTATATACCAAACAGGAGGGGTTCTAGGACTGAGCCCTGGGGGATGCCACTTGTAACCGGTTTAGAGTCGGACCTAGAGTCTGCAACTCTCACTGTGTGGGTTCTGTCCATGAGCTAATTTGCAACCCATCTTGTGATGTAGAGGTTAATGTTCAGGTTGGTGAGCTTGTCTATAATACCAAAATGGGGAATGGTGTCGAAAGCCTTTGTGAGGTCTATTTAGGCTGTGTGGACCTCCTTACCCTCGTCTAATGTCTTGGTAACTGTCTCGAAAAAGTCCACCAGGTTTAGGAGCATGATCTGCCCTTAACAAAGCCAAACTGGGTGGGGTCCAAAGTTTGGAGGTTCCCAATGTCTCTGTTAATGAGTTCCATGGTGATGTGTTCCATAGCCTTGCAGACCAGGCCAGTCAGGCTTATAGGGCGATAGTTCCCGGGGTCCGTTGTGGCACCACCTTTGTGGAGTGGGATAACTGTTGCTGTGCACCATTCTGTGGGTACATAGCCTGTAGAGAGTCTGAGTTTGAATAATGTGTTTAGGTGGGGGTTTAGTTCATTTTGGAGCTCTTGTAGGATGCAGCCTGGGACACCGTCCAGTCCCATTGAGGCTGTGTTTTTGGCTCTGGATAGGGCTGTTTTAACCTGTATGTCGGTGATTGCCGGGGCCTTACATTTTTCTGTTATGGTTATGAGCCCTTTAAAGGGTGAGAGGGGTGTGAAGTTTGTACTAAACCTGTCTGCCAAAATGTTGGTTATATCAGTTGGTTCAGTGTATTTTGTGCCATTCTGCACCATCTCAGAGCAGATCTAAGAGTTTCCACTTCTTGACATAGCTAAAGAATGCTTTGTGGTTATCTTTGGAGTACTTGGCAATTTTTCTTTCGAAGCTAGCCTTGGATGACTTAATGAGGGATCGTAGTTTCTTGCTGATACTGATCAGGGATGTCTTTCTTTCTAGGGATTTTGCTCTTATCTTTACTAGTTTCCTCCTTCTATTGTAGAGCCTGTTTATGGCAGAGGGTCCACCAGACTGGTTTACTTTTCTTGGAGGACTGAGTCTTGGTTTTACTTGGGATAGCACAATCCATGCATTCCTGCAGATGATCATAGAGTGCCTTTCAGCAGCTTGGACAGCATTGTCCATTGGCGTGGGGGCTGTGAACCTTTCCACCTCGGTCTTAAGTAACTTGAGGTTTGCTTTTGAATAGTTTTTCACAGTGGTTTCATTGATTGGGGTTGGAGGCGGAATGTAGATATCCAGAGTGATTAGTCTATGGTCTGATCTATCCAGCGAGGGGTTGATGTCAAGTGTGGAACACCGGTCGCCCATGTTGGTGATGACCAGGTCCAATATGTTGTTCCCTCTGGTAGGGGTGTTGACCAGTTGATCCAGGGAATTTGAGTTTATAAATTCTAGGAAGCGTTGGGCAAGGGTGTTAGTACTTGAGTAGTTCTCCCAGTTAATGTTGGGCAGTTGAAATCATCCAGTATTAGGGTGTTTGGTAGGACCTTCATATTTCCCAGTGTGTCTAGAAATGCGGAATGGGGGTCCTGGGTCAAGGTGGGTGATCTGTAGCAAGATACAATTTGGATTGCAGTTTTGCCCTTTGTTAGTTGCACTTGGATGAGCTCTGATGCATTGTGCTGTGCCACTAGCTTGGAGGTGTGAGTATCCTTGATGAAAATGGATACACCCCCGCCTTTTGTGTTTCGGTCCGGGTTCTGTGGCCAAAAGGTATGGTATGAGTTATAGCCTGGTAGTGCTGGGGTGCTCTCTAGAAACTTAAACCGGATTTCTGTTACTGCACAGATATCAATGTTCTCCATACTGAGGAGTGCCTCGAGTGATGCATTTTGAGGTTTAGACTTCTGGCATTGAGTAGCATTACCCTCAGTTTTTGCTTTCTTGTGCTATTTATGGTTGTGGGTTTGTCTTTTGAGCCTTGCCTAGAAAAGGCACTACGGGGGCAGCAAGAGCCTTTGCCAGTATTCGAAAGCCTAAAGGTGACAGGTGCAAGCCATCTCTTGTGAGGCAACGTGGCTTGTTGAGCATGTCATCCCAGGCAGACAGATACTGGATCCCCTTTGAATGACACCAAAAACTTAGCCAATTGTTGAAATTGATACATTTTTCTTTATACTGTGGCATAATTCATGGTGAGGGCAGGATGCTACTCAGGGTCAGGGTCATACCTGCCTGGGCTACATGATCAGAGAGCTCTTCCATGTCTCTTTTCATGTAGTCCAGGGAGGTACATCTCAGGTTATTCATGCCAACATGTACAATGACAGAGTCATATTTGTACTTGTTCTGGAGTGATCTGAGTGCTTGTGTTATGTAGTGGATCCTGGCGCCAACAGGTAGCTAACTGTAACCTTCTCCTTGTCCAGCCTAGTTAGTGGGACATCAGTGTGCCTGACTATAGAGTTGCCTAGTACTAGTGTGTTGGGTATGTTATTTTGCCTTAAAGGCTGTGATTTCATGACACACTGATTATGTGAAGTATGTGTTTTATGGTTGGTGATGGGTTGTGGAGGTGTCTGCTTTGGAGGTCTCTGTTGCTTTTGCAGATTTTTATTTAGAGCCTCCGAGTATGTTTTTGTGTATTTATGTGTGTTATTTGCCTGTGTTGGTTTGTTAGGTCTATGTGAAACTGGTGGTGTGTTGCAAGTATTACCCTTCTCCTCTTGACTGTCATTTCCAGTCTTGGGTTGAGAGTGCTTTGCCTTCAGTCTGGCTGTGTAATTGCATCTCTCGCATATATTAGTGTTTGGTGGTAGGAAGAGAGGGGTGTCTGTGTACATGAGGCAGTTGTAGCATTGCCTCAAAATGCCCAGATTCACCAGTTGGACTGGAGAGTACACCAGAAACTGCCCTTTGGACATGCCTGAATAGGTAGAGTGATTTGTTTTCCTGATTGACTGGTGGGGACTATTAGAGAGCCTTGTCCTTCTGGACAGTATAAGGGGGCTAGTGCTAGGGGTAGTTAGTGCTTGTTATGAGTTTTAAGCAAGTGCTGGGCTGTAAAATGAATGGTTTGCATGCTAGAGATGAAGGTTTTTCTAGTTCCAAGGGAAAAACTGAAGAGTAGACTTTGTGGAGCCGGGAATAGTTAAACCCTTGCTAACAGGCGCTGCCCGGCACGCTAAACCACACAAATGCGTTTTTTATATCAGAAAGATTAAAGAGATAGAAATTAGCCCAAAACAGTCAATAAAACTACAGTTTCTGGGCAGAAACCACTCCTCCAAGGACAAGTAGGCTGTTCAGAGCTCCCCACTCTCACTGGTGAACAAAGAAACTTCCTTTTTGCCTAAGAAAGGCATATCCAACACAGAAGCTCAAACACAGTCCAGGTATCAGCAGATATCTGAAACTGGACTTTTCTAGCTTAGTAAGGTGGGAAAATAACAAGTTTTTATTTGTTTTTTTCAGTAAATACAGTAGAAACAGGTAACAAACAACGTTTACAGTGCAGTAATGTCTGTCGCACATGAGTGGGAAGCCAGAGACAACAATTTGTTTAAAGTGCAGGCACAAGTAAATGCAATTTTCAGCATAAAATGAGTGTTTTGAGAAGCAATAAATGGCAGAAAATGAGTGTTTAGGTGGAAATAGCAGTAAACAACAAGAAAACCAAAAAAGGCCAGTGAAGTAAATATGAATATTTATTTCAGCCAAACAGGATCTACATTATTCATGCAGTGTGTGTGTGTGTGTGTGTGTGTGTGTGTGTGTGTGTGTGTGTGTGTGTGTGTGTGTGTGTGTGTGTGTGTGTGTGTGTGTGTGTTTTGCATAAATATTGTATGGCTGATTTTTTAAATGCATCTAATCTGACAGCAAACCACAGTGTAAACTATACTGTGCATTTGTCCTTAGGGAAAAAGGCATTAGGCATTCAGTGATGAGGTGATGGAATGCTGTGATTTTGTAAAATGACAGTCTTTATTTTCTTTTGACACTCCATCAGCTCCTTTATGAAGATCAGTCCAGATTACTGGTCTCTGACTACAAGTCTGTGAATTATTCAGGTCTTGTTTTGTTTTTATCATGTCATCTACATCCAGTTCTGGTCTGCCTGACTGAACTGTGGCTTGTTCTTGAGTTCCACCCATACCACTCAAGCTGCATTCACAGAAAATCTGTAGAAAGGCTCTTGAAAAATATGTACAGTCAGTCAAAAATCAGGATACCTAACTAGTATTGAATTTGCATACCTAATACCATAACTCCTATTTCTAATAGGATTGTGGGTTACCACAACTCAGATGCATACATTTAAAAAGTAAAAAAAATAATTTGTTCCCAATACTCTTACAGAAGAACTGGATCCAAAATAACCCATAGACAAGTAAAACTGCCATTGGCAGTAATGCCATTCACTGTGGAAGAGCATAGGTAAAGATCAGGAAATACAACTGATTAACTTGTAACAGATGATGGAAAAATATTAAGTTTTCAAAAGGGATAACTAGGATACACGTGTTTTCCATATTCCAAGTAAATGATGGAAGACTGAAACTACTGACTTGCTATTTTTATTTCATTTTTACAGAAAATCTTGAAAACACTTATGAAGATAAATTTGAATTATGTGGAACCCACTACAATGGTAATACATGCAAGAACATGAATTCAGAGCAGGAAAGTCATGCCAGAAAATATACACAGTTCTTTGAATAATGAGGATATTTGATCTATTTGATAAAAAAGTTGCTGTGGACATGGCCTACTCAATGTATGGAGAAACGTGATGTAGAATGACACAAACGTTTACTGAGAAAATCAGACATCATTCCTGAAGTTATAACATGGGTAATAGTTTTAAATTATAGGTTCTGAAACTTATCAGAATCAGCTTCTCTCAAACTACAAAAAAAATTGAAAGTCTCATAGCCTTTTTCTAATATCCCCATGAAAAAATGACTAAACAAGCACCCCAAAAATAGATAAGCATGCAAATATATATATATATATATATATATGTATGTATAAAAATGGGATTCATGAACATCTACACTAAGTGCTGCTATTGTATATTCGCTACAGCATGCCACACACATGGTAGTGGTCTATTTTGTATACATTAAACAACTCTATACTTATTGTAGAGCCTCATAACAAGGATAAATAGCAGAATATGCTAATGAAAGCAAAAAAAGACAAATTACATGTTAATTAACCAATCCAGTATGATAGAGCTATTCAGAAAGGTATAAGTTAATCATGTACACTTAATGTAGCCATTTGCCCTGACATCTAAATCTCCTTGGAACACAATATATATATATATATATATATATATATATATATATATATATATATATATATATATATATATAAATACATATATATATATGTGTGTGTGTGTGTGTGTATAAAATGGGATTCATGAACATCTACACTAAGTGCTGCTATTGTATATTCGCTACAGCATGCCACACACATGGTAGTGGTCTATTTTGTATACATTAAACAACTCTATACTTACTGTAGAGCCTCATAACAAGGATAAATAGCAGAATATGCTAATGAAAGCAAAAAAAAGACAAATTACATGTTAATTAACCAATCCAGTATGATACAGCTATTCAGAAAGGTATAAGTTAATCATGTACACTTAATGTAGCCATTTGCCCTGACATCTAAATCTCCTTGGAACACAGACACAATTACACTAAGAAAAAAAAGAGTTATGGGCTGGTGCTACCATCATTAACCTGTATGTGCAACAGGCTTTAATTCAAGGTGCTACTGCTGCTGTTGCCAGACCTCAGCCAAGAAAAAGAAGGATGTTTAGGCCCCATTTGACTTAGCATGGACTGCATGACATAGAAATTGTAGAGTGATACTGGGTGGACAGGAAGCACTAGAAGAAATATTCATCTTCTGCAACCTTTACATGAAGCCTCAGAGAAATCATGGAGAACCAATCCTAGTAGAAACAAAGGTATGTGCAGCATTACATATACTAGCTATAAACACTTCCCAGAGACCCACAGGGTATGTATTGCAGGTGTCTCCAGCCTCAGCTTCTAGAATCTTACATCATTTTCAAAATGCAATACTGCAACATCCAAGGAAGCATATCTGTTTTCCACGTGCCACAGAGGAATGGGCAAGAACCATGCAGGAACTGTATGCAATAGAGCACTTCCCTGAAGTTTTGGGGCCCATAGATTGCCCACACACACATTGAAATAAAATCACTACCTGGTGAACAGAGAAGGAGGTATATTTAACAGGAAAGGATACTGCTCTTTAAACTGTCAGGTTGTCTGTAATGCCCAAGGGATCATCTACAGTGTCTGTGCAGGTAACCCAGGAAGATTCAACAACTCACACATATGACACACTTGTGAGCTATACACAAGGTTTGCAAGGGTGACTTTCCACAAGGGCATCTAGTGGGAGATGCAGATAATGCACTGGAACCTTGGCTCAAGAAACCCATGAGAAAACCACACAACCCCACTGAGCAAGGATACAATGATGCCCACACTCAAACTAGAATATCATGGAACATGTATTTGGCTTGCTCAAATCGAGGTTCTGGTGTGCAGACACATCAGGATGTGCCTTTCAGTATGACCCAGCAGTCTTTGCTCAAATACTCACAGTCTGTGCCATGTTGCACAATATAATTCTCAGAAAACGGCTTCATAAAGAACAACAAGGGGCTTTACAACATTTTCTAGGGCCACAGGCAGGGCCAGCAGCTCCAGCAGATACAGACCAGGAGTCAGATGGAGAACCACCAGCAGCAAATGGTGCTGGCAGATATAGGCATGCACAATATGCCATGGCTCAGACTGAGACAAAGGATAGCAACACACACACTTACAACCTAAGTGAAAAACTAGCATCCTAAGCACATACAAATGTTAAAGGTGATGCCTGCAAAAGTCCACAGCCTTTACTTAACCATGTAATGGCTTGCGTTCTGTTAGCAACAGACAGAGACAATCTCCATGGACACATCTTGTACCTCCAGTATTAAAAGGTAAGTGTGGAACCTGTATGAAAAAAAAAAGAGTTTTATAACTGTTTCTCTTTTGAAAATACTTATATGTCCTTAAGCCTGAAGCATGTCCCAGGTGTACAGTAGCATCAGTAATAGCTTATGATCGCTGTCTGCAATACACAGCTATGGACTTTGTCCAGTAATGTGCATCAAACATTCCAGTTGACCACTCATATGTGCAATCATAAGTCAAGAAATGTACAAAGAGTAGGGCACAGTCATAATCACTGGCACAGGGTGGGATGGATACATGTGGGCAAGCCTGATGCCAGAGAACCAAATGCAAATTAACTGTATTGCAAACCTGGAAGTTCTGCAGTACACACACTTGAGTTGTCCTCCATGTCAGAGCCAACATCAATGATTCTGTGTGAAACCTCTGCTGGCAGTAGACAGGAACTCCTCTTTTGTTATCACTGGTGGTTTGGGAGCAACATTACCCTCATAGCCATATGTTCCCAGCAATTGCATATTCCCTACATATCAGTCATGTTATCATGTCACAGGTCCTATGACAGATTTCCTAATAAGTATGGCCATGGCCTCCTGCAAGATTTACATAGTTAACCACCTGCTCCAGATACAGACATGGGAGAACATGTCACATCTGCATCTGTCTAAGAGGAATGAGCTATACTGACATAGTGCTTGGATGATAAATTCATTCTGTGTGTCACTGTATGGTGGTTTAAGGGGTACAGATGTCTTGAGTGCCATAGACCTATATGAGATGAAACATAAAAAACAAAACAAAAAAAAAAAAAAGAAAATTAAGACGCAAGTGATTGGCAACAGAACAAATATATATGAATGTATATATATCCATCATGCACAAATTAATTGAAAAAGTAAAACTCCCTATGAGTACACACAGGTTAATACAGAACACCCCCCACAAAAAAATAAGCAGCATCCTGCCATCACCCTGAATCACACCACAGTACAAGGACAAAATGATTGACTTTAACAATAGGCTAAGCTTCTGGTGTCATTCTAAGGGAATCCAGTATCTGTCTGCCTGGGATGACATGATCGACAGACCACACTGCTTTGCCAGAGATAGCCTGCACCTGTCGCCCTTGGGATTCCAGATACTGGCAAAGGCACTTGCCACCCCTATAGTGCCTTTTTTAGGCAAAGTTCAAATGACAAATTCACCACCGTAACAGGTACAAGCAAGCAAAAGCTGAGGGTAATGCTACTCAATGCTAGAAGTCTAAACCTCAAAATGCACTCACTCAAGGCACTCCTTAAAATGGAGAACATTGACATCTGTGCAGTGACAGAGACCTGGTTCAAAGCTCCAGAAAGCATGCCTGCATTACCAGGCTATAATTCATACCACACCTTTCGGCCACCAAACCCAGACCGAAACACTAAAGGTGGAGGTGTGTTCATATTCATTAAGGATATCCACACCTCCAAGCTAGTTGCTCAGCATAATGTATCCGAGATTATCCAAGTTCAACTAACTCTGGGCAAAACCACAATCCAGATTGTAGCTTGCTACAGATCCCCACCATGCCCCAGGATTCCCACTCCTCTTTTCTTGATACACTGAAAAATATTAAGGTACAACCCAACACTCTAATAATGGGTGATTTCAATACCATTAACTGGGAAAACTACTCATGTACCAACTGTTTTGCTCAACGTTTTCTGGAAATCATCAATTCCAATGCCTTGAATCAACTTATCCACACCCCCACCAGGGGCAGCAATATCCTAGACCTGGTCATCACCAACATGGGTGACCGATGTTCCACACCAGAGGTCAGCTCCTCGTTGGTCAGATCTGACCACAAGCTAATCACCCTAGACATCCACATCCCACTCCCACCCTCCATTAGGAAAACAACCATAAAAAATTTCTCCAAAGCCAACTTCATGCTTCTTAAGACAGAAGTGGTAAACTTCACGACACCCATGCAGATGGACAATAGAGGTACGACTGCTGAATCCTACACAAATGCACTTTATAAGCACTTACACGAGTGCATGGATCATGCTATCTCTAACAGAATCAAGATGCTATCCTCCAAAAAAAGGAAGCCAATCTGGTGGTCTTCTGCCATAAACAAACTCTACAACAGAAGAAAGAAACTGTTGCAAAAAAGAGTAAAATCCCACGATTGGAGGAACTCTCTGGTCAGCCCCAGTAAGAAGCTGAGATCCCTCATAAAATCCTCTAAAGCTAGTTATGAAAACAATATTACCACTGATTCTAAAGGCAACCACAAAGCATTCTATAGCTATGTCAAAAATCTCAATGGCAACACTCAGATCTGCTCTGCGTTACAGCACAATGACACTAAATATACAGAACCAACTGATATTGCCAACATCCTGGCAGATAGGTTCAGTGCTAACTTTACCCCCCTCTCACCCCTAAAGGGCTCATCTTTATACCAGAAGAATGCAAAGTTCCTGTAATCATGGCTGCACAGGTAAAATCCTCACTCTCCAAAGCCAAGAACACAGCATCCATGGGACCTGACAACATCCCAGGCTGCCTTCTACATGAACTACAGAATGAACTGGCACCCGACCTGAGTCCCATGTTCAATCATAGCCTCACCTCAGGCTTTGTGTCCATTGAATGGCGTACCATGACAGTTATCCCACTCCACAAAGGGGGGCCACAACAGACCCCGGGAACTACCGCCCCATTAGCCTGATGAGCCCTCATCTGCAAGGCCATGGAACATATCATCATGGAACTCATAAACAAAGACATTGGAGATCTCCAAACTCTGGACCCCACACAGTTTGGATTTGTAAAAGACAGATCATGTCTTCTAAACCTGATAGACTTCTTTGAAGTAGTCACCAAAGCCATAGATGAGGGTAAGGTGGTTCACACAACCTATCTAGATCTCGCCAAGGCGTTCAACACTATGCCCTACTCTGGAATTATAGATAAACTCACTAAACTAGGTATAAATCCCTATGTCACAAGATGGATTGCCAACTGGCTTACTGACAGAACCCACACTGTGAACGTAGAAGACTCCAAATCAGACTTCAGACCAGTGACAAGTGGAGTACCACAGGGTTCAGTCCCGGGTCCTCTCCTGTTTGGTATCTACTTCTCTGAAGTGCAGGCTAACACAGAAGGTCTTTGGCTAATTAAATTTACAGATGACTGCAAACTAGGAGCCATAATCGAAACTACTAATGATGTGGACATCCTACAAAAGGGCCTCACTAAGACAGATGCCTGGTGTCAAAGACATGGTCTCAAGCTCAATGCCAAAAAGTGCATTGCCATCCCCTTTGGTAAAAACTCTGTACCCATGAATTGCCACATAGGCAGTAGTCCACTTAACACCAAAAGTTTGATAAGAGACTTTGGGATACAGGTGGGCAGTAGTCTCTCTTTGATAATCACATCGCCACCGTGGTCATGAAATCCTTCTACATGGCACACCTCATCACAAAAGGTATCTCATCCATAAAAAAAGAGGTCATTGTTCCCCTCTACTCATCACTCATTAGACCCATTATAGAGTGCAATGCCTCTTTTGGTATGTACCTCACAGGACATCTACAAAAACTGGAAAGGCCACAAAAATACCTCACAAAGAGGATTACCAGCCTCATACTGATGCCTTACGAAGACCGTCTCAAAAAACTCCAGCTTTACTCCGTCGCATATCGCCTACTCAGAGGCGATCTCTGCCTAACATACAAAGCTATGTCAAACCCAGAGCTGTTGGATATGCTCCACTTAAAGAAATCCCAATCCCTCTGAGCTACACACTCTAGGGACCTAAACCTTGTCACCACAATAAACAGAACATGTTGGAGGGATAGATTCCTGTCCCAGAGACTTCCCATACTCTGGAACAGACTGCCTATCTATGTCAAACAGAGTTCCTCATTAACACTCTTCAAGAAAAATCTTGATGATTGGATGGGTAATAGGAAATTCACCCCGGGGATCACTTCTGTGGTTCTGCTTGACAGGGGCACAGGAAAATAATTTTCTTGGGTGGCGAAAGCCAGGGTACCTTTTTGGCTAGGCTTGTACAGGTCCTAGGGCCAATAGCCTAGTACCTACCTATGAACCTATGAACCTATGGAAATGAAAAGCAAATGTTAAAGTTATGTAAAGAGGACAACAGTTATTCATAGATTCATAGGTCTGTACTAGGCCAAAGGC
The DNA here is from genome assembly GCF_019279795.1 of Protopterus annectens. Lineage (NCBI taxonomy): Eukaryota > Metazoa > Chordata > Ceratodontiformes > Protopteridae > Protopterus > Protopterus annectens. Next base: position 618,105,117 of record NC_056730.1, read on the forward strand.
CCTGGAGCCTTTACAAGCCTAGCCCATAGAAGTGCCCTGGCATCATGCTTCCATTAGTTCATGGTGCCTCTATCAAGTAGAGCCACTGGAGTGATCCCTGGGGTGAACTTTCTATTTTCCATCCAGTCATCAAGATTTCTCTTGAAAAAGGTCAGTGAGGTGCTCTGCTTGACATGCATGGGCAGTCTCTGGGTTATGAACCTGTCCGTCCAGCATGTTTTGTTGATTATGGTAATGAGGCTAAGGTCCCTTGACCATGTGGTGCAGAAGGATTGGGATTTCTTTAGGTGTAACATTTCTAACAGGGCTAGGTCAGACATAGCTTTATAAGTCAAGCAGAGATCACCTCTTAATAGACAATATGAGACAGAGAAAAGCTGGAGTTTTTTGAGTCTGTCCATGTAGGGCATGTGTTTAAGGCCTATGACTCTCTTTGTGAGGTATTTTTGCGACCTTTCCAGCTGTTGCAGGTGTTTAGCGAGGCACATGCCAAATGGGGCACTATACTAGATGATTGATCTAATGAGGGAAGAGTAGAGAGAGATGATGACCTCTTTCTTCCTGGATGCAAAACCCTTGGTAATGAGATGTGCCATATAGAAGGACTTTTTGAAAACAGAAGCAATGTGGTGGTTGACGGAGAGGTTGCTGTCAGCCTGTGTCCCCAGATCTCTCAAAACACCTTCAGTGTTCAGTGGGCTACCATCAATATGGTAATTAGTGGGAACTGAGTTTTTCCCAAAGATGCATTTCTTGGCATTAAGCTTAAGGCCATGGTTTCAACACCAGTCGTTGGTCTCAGTGAGGCTTTTCTATAGGATGTCTACATCACTTGGGGAGTTAATAATGGCTCCCAGCTTGCAATCATCAGTGAACTTGGTCAGCCAGAGTCCCTCCGTGTTGGCCTGGACTTCCAAGAAGTAGATGCCAAACAGGAGAGGACCCAGGATTGATCCCTGTGGGACTCCACTCGTGACTGGTTGGCAGTCTTACTTGAAATCTGCTACTTTCACTTTGAGGGTTCTATCTGTGAGCCAATTTGCAGCCCACCTAGTGATATAGGGGTTGATGCCTAGTATGGTGAGTCTATCAATAATTCCTGAGTGGGGAATTGTATCAAAGGCCTTGGCCAGATTGAGGTAGGCTGTATGAACTGCCTTGCCCTCATCCACAGCTCTGGTGACTGACTCAAGGAAGTCAACCAGGTTGAGCAGGCATGATCTACCCTTCACAAAACCAAACTGCATGGAATCCAGAGTTTGGAGATTTCCTATATCCTTGTTAATTAGGTCCATGATGATGTGCCCCACAGCCTTAAATATCAGACTGGTCAGGCTAATGGGGGGATAATTCCCAGGGTCTGCAGTCACTCCCCTTTATGGAGAGGGATGACTGTAGCAGTGAGCCATTATGTAGGGACAAAGCCTGAGGTGAGGCTGTGATTGAACAGGGCACATGGGTGTGGTGCCAGTTCACTTTGTAGTTTTATTGTCGGGTCCCATGGAAGCTGTATTCCTGGCCTTGGACAATGGAACTTTAACCTGTGCTGCAGTAATGCTGGGTGCCTGGCATTCTTCCGGTATTTTGATTGGTCCTTTTGGGGGAAAGAGGGGGAAAGTTGGCACTGAATCTGTCGGCCAGTAGGTTGGCAATATTTGTTGGCTCAATATAGGAGGTACCATTGGGCAGTAACTCAGAGCAAATCTGGGTATTGCCGTGGAGATTCCTGATATAACTGTAGAAGGCTTTGTGGTTGTCTTTAGTGTCTGCCACAATTCTGCCTTCATAACTAGCTTTAAAGGTTTTGATGAGGTGTCTCAACTTTTTGTTGAGGCTAATAAAGGAGTTTTTCCAGTTTGGGACTTCACCTTTTTCTGCAACAGTTTCTTCCTTCTGTTTCAGAGTTTGTTAATGGCAGGGGACCACCAGATTGGCTTCCTTTTTTAAGAGGAGAGCATTTTGGTTCTGCTGGGTATGGCTAGTTTCATGCATTTATATATGTGTTCGTACAGTGATTTGGTGTATGATTTGGTGGTCTTGCACCTATTTTCCATTTGCATGGGTGCCGTGAAGTTAGCCTCCTTTGTTTTTAGGAACCCAAAGTCAGCGTTGGAGAAGGTTTTCATGGTGGTTACCTTTGCTGGTGGTATGGGTGAGATGTGGATTTCCATGGTAATTAGTTTGTGGTCGGCTCTAACCAGGGAGGAATTGACTATTGTTGTTGAGCAATGGTTGCCCATGTTAGTAATAACCAGGTCAAGGATGTTGCTTTCTCTAGTGGGGGTAAGAATGAGCTGGTCCAGTGCATTGGAGTTAATGAATTCCAGGAAGCGTTGGGCAAGTGTATTGGTGCATGAGTAGTTTACCCATTTGATGGAGGGGTAGTTGAAGTCACCCAGTATGAGAGTGTTGGATTGGACCCTAATAGTTTCCAGGGTGCTTAAGAACATGAAATGAGAGTCTTGGGACATGGTTGGGGACCTATAGCAGGCTATGATCTGAATCGCCGTCATACCCACTGTTAGTTATACCTGAAGTATCTCTGATGCCTTATGCTGGGCTACTAGTCTGGAGGTGTGCATATCCTTTATGAATATAGAAACACCACTGCCTTTGGTGCTTCGGTCCATTTTCTGGGGCCGAAAGGTCTGAAATTAGTTATAGCCTGGTAGTGCATGGGGTGCTTTCTGGTGCTTTAAACCAGGTCTCCGTTACAGCACAAATGTCGATGTTCTCCATTTTGAGGAGTGCTTTGAGTGAGTGCATCTTGAGATTTAGACTTCTAGCATTGAGCAGCATGACCCTCAGACTGCATTTATTTATAGCTGTTACGGTAGTAATTTGGTTTTTGGAACACCACCTAAAAAGGCACTATAGGGGTGGCAAGAGCCTTAGCCAGTATCTGGAAACCTAGGGGTGACAGATGCAGGCCATCTCTGGCAAAGCATTGAGGTCTGTCAATCATGTCATCCCAAGCAGACAGATACTGGATCTCCTTAGAATGACACCAGAAACTTAGCCAATTGTTGAAGTCAATCATTTTCTGCTTGTAATGCAGTATAATTCTGGGCAATGGTAGGGTGCTCCTCAGGGCTATGGTCATACCTGCCTGGGCCACATAATCTCAGAGCTCCTCCATGTCTCTTTTCATGTAGTCCAGGGGGATACGTCTCAGGTCATTCACACCCACATGAACAATGACAGAGTCATACTTGTACTTGTTGTGAAATGACCTGTGTGTGTGTGTTATGTGTCAGATCCTGGCAACTGACAGACAGCTGACTGTTATCTTCTCCTTATTCAACCTAGTGAGTGGGACATCAGTGTGCCTCACTATCGAGTCACCTATGATTAGTTTATTGGGCAAGCTGTTTTATCTTAGGGGCTTAGGTTGAGGGGCACACTGTGTAGATGAGCTATGTGTCTTGTGATTTGTGCTGTGTTGTGGTGACAAGTACATTTCCGATTTAGAGGTCTCTTCTGTTTGGGTAGATTTATATTGAGAGCCTCTGTGAAGGAGGGTGTGCGGTTTGTGTTTTTATGCAAGAGCTGTGATGGTGGGTGTTCTGGAGGGCTATGTGCTCTATGTGGTGTGGTGCAGGTGTTGACCTTCTCCTCTTGACCAGCTATTCTGGTCTTAGCTGGAGAGTGCATGTCTTCCAGTTTGGCTATATAAGTGCATCTCTCACAAGTCTGAGTGTTGGGAGGTAAGAAGAGAGGGTTGTCTGTGTACATGAGGCAGTTGCTACACTGCCTCAGAATGCCCAAGTTCACCAGGTTAATGGTAGAAAGCACAGAAAACTGACCTTTAGACATGTCAGGAAGGATGGTCATTATTAATAAGTACTGGAGCTGTTTCCTTATAGGGCAGTTAGTGCTGCTAGCACTTATGTATGCTACAATACTTGCTACAAGAAACCAGATGAAGTGGTAGGTGAATAAGCTAATTAAATGCAACAGAGAAGAGAACTAGCAAGATAACTCAAAAAGCTTTTACCACTGTTGAACAATGGTTCTCCGAACGTTGCCTACTACTCAACCCCAAGAAAACAAAACTGCTATTATTTTTACCATCCCGTAGATATACCCCACTAAACCTCACTCTTACTTCCACTGATAGTACTCTCATCTCACCAGTTTCATCTACTAAACTTTTAGGTATAACTATTGACAATAATCTCAACTTTGAGACTCACATCAACAACACAATAAAAATAGTTAATAAAAAAATTGGATCCCTTTACAGAATGAAACCCTTCCTCACACCTGAAGCAAGGACAACCTTAGCCAGATCTCACATTATCTCTACTCTTCTATATGCTTCCCCCATATACACTAATCTCTCCAAAAATAACCTCAAGAAACTAACAATATCTTACCATAACAGTGCTCGATTTGCAGCAGGATCCCCATTTAGAACTCACCACTGCCTAAACCTAAGAAAACTAGGTTGGCTTGAACTTCAGAACCAACTCATACTTCAACAGCTCTTAATAACTCATAAGATACTATACCAACCAACTAAAACACCTATACTCTCTAACCTCATTTCACCATGCAATAATCTGAAACATCTATGCTCTTCCAATAAACTACTGATTAATTCAACCAAACCCAATAACTCTGCAGGTGACTGTCTCTTTTCCAATTCTGTTGGAAAAATTTGGAACAAATTACCCTCTGATATCTTAACTTTGTCTTCTCTCCCACATTTTAAGAAACAGCTGAAAATACATCTTAATAAACAATGGCTGTGCTCCTGCACCTACCCAGCTTAACTCTACTTCTACCTCTTTAACCTTTCTTTCCCTATAATTCCTGCATTTACCTTTGTCTATATTCCTCGTAGCTCCCCCTTTATAAAATATTGCACAGTCATATGTTTATTCTCTTTTGATAAAAAAAAAAAAAAATCTTTTAAAATTATTTGCTTATTATACTTATGTTTTTGCTCTGATTATGTTTATATAATACATGTATTAACTAGTCCTGATGTAAAATCCTTGTATTTGTATTGTCAATCTCTGTTTTTAGTATTTTATAACTCTTGGAGCTTTTCTCCCCGGGCCTCTACTGAAAATGGACTAGTAGACTAGCCCGGTCAACAAATGTAAAATAAATAAATCTAAGGGAAAAACCGAATAGCCGACTTTCTGGTGCTGGTAATAGTTTACCCTAGATTAGCGAGCTGCACGGCATGCAAATCCATGCAAGCATGGGCTTTTAAAGCAGAAAGTTGAATGAGTGCTAGAAACCACTCCTCTTGTGGTCGATAGGCTACCTAGTGCTTACCACTCCTATTGATAAGCTGAGAGGCTTCCCACTAACACAGAAAGGTATGGGGAACTCAGAAACTACAATACAGCCCTGAATACAGTACATCTGTATTTGGACTACTCTAGTAACAGGAAAGGTGGGAACACAAGCTAGTACTTTTTTTTAAATATAACAGTAGCAAACGAGCAAACTGATTTAAACAAATTAACCAATTAATCAATAAAAAAGCTCAAAACTGAGCCCTGTTCCAGCAGTTTTCAATCAAACAAGTTCTAGCTGCACACTTCTGCCACTAGGGTGCAGGGGAACCTTCTCCAAAAAAAGATGGTCTGAATTAGTGCTCAAGTTATACAAACAAAGCTAGATTAAGCAGGTCTGAATCTAGTCTATGCTACAGCAAACAACGTGCTCCAATTTCAGAAAGAAACAGTTCAAATAACAGGTACAATAAGACTTTAACCAGAAATTCACAGCTCAGAAGGGCAGAATCTACCCTCTCTTCCCACAAGAGTGCAGACCACAAACCTTAATGTAAAATAACTGGACTGAAGCCCAAGTGCTTAAACAAGAACTAAGACACTTTTAGAATAACAGACACTAAGCCTTCAATCAGCAATTCCCAGCTTAGAAGGATGTAAGCTACCTGTCCTGCCACAAGCGTGCAGACCACAAACCTTCTTAATGTAACACAACTGGCCTGAAGCCCAAGTGCTTAAATTAAAATTCTTAGAATAACAGTTGCAATTTAATGAGGCTACTAACATAAATGCAGCAGAATAAATGCAATTGAGTACTTTTAAGAATATGCAGCAAAAGCAAAATAAAGTAATAAAGTAGGAAGAAACACAAATACAGTAAAAGCAGATGAATAAAGTGCATTTCATATATATATAATAAACAAGCAAACTGATTTAAACAAATTACCCAATTAACCAGTAAAATCAGTAATCAGGCTACTAACAAGCAGTAATAAATGCAGCGGAATAAATGCAATTGAGTACTTTTAAGAAAAGCAGCAAGAGCAAAATAAAGTAATAAAGTAGTTGTGTAGCTCTGTAGTATATTATAGCATTAACAAAACAATATAAATCTCTAAATTGCAAATGGCTAAAATTGTTGTTGGGTGACCACTTGTGTGGAAGGTGGCAGGTATATTTAACAGGTTTATCACATCTTATGGGCTACAAATTTAAAACCCTTGACCTTGCTATTAAGTGATATTTGTTCATAATGCCATGTTACATTTCAAGAATTTGCAATAAAGGAAAATAACTGATATATATATATATATATATATATATATATATATATATATATATATATATGGCTATATCAAATGCAAGGGACAAACAATGCAGACAGTAAAGCAATGGGTGTATTATGCAATGCAGTCTATCCGTATGTTCAAAATTCAGCATTTTGTGTAAAAAAAAAAAAAAAAAAAAAAAACAGCAATATACCTTTGCACCAAGTCAGTTGTGAAACTAGAAACAAGTTTTGCAAGCAAATGCTAGTAGGGAGCTCTCTGGATCCAGACAGTGTCCCCTACTATGATACAAGTTCCTTACCTACACAAGTACCCTGATGTAGTGAAAAGTAAGCCCTCTGAAAATTGTGAACATGCAAATGAGAGATGAACTCATTAAAATTCACGAATTCCACATTTTATGGTAAGTGCAGGGAATGTAAACCTGGTTTAAAGACCTACACAATTACATGCACACGTCTTAACACTGCAAGGACAAGCACTGAGAAGTGTTATTTGCTAAGGGCTTGCAAGTTTGCATGATCGGTCTGACCACAGAAACAATCAGTGTTGGACAGTCTGTCTTCTTGGATATACACTTACTGAGAATATGCCAGAGAGAAGACACTCACACTAAATTAAGGAATCACACTGACTAAGTTAGGAGAGTAGTATTCCTAACATTTTTATGACATGTTTATGACCACACATTCTGCCTCAGAGTAACAATTCTTCTGCAATTCTAAGGATGTACATTATGTCTTCAAATACATATAAGTAGCAATGCAAATGAGATACAATTTTTGTTAGAAAAGCATAGACAAGGGAATGTTGTTCACAAAATAAATAGAACAAAATGTTGTAAATATTTGCTTTATATTAATTTGGAACTATCAGCTTAACTGTAGCTAAGATCACATTCATCCATGCATCTTCTGACAAATTACAAAGGATAGCTTTCAGAGCTTGTTTATGTTGCACCTTTAATGCAAATTGATATATTATCACATCTATATTATATGTAATATAATATATCTTCTTCCTATTATATGTCTGTATCTATGGAAAATACAGATAGAAATCTCAAGTGTGTGCTGGCAGTTCACTGGTTGATGGTTCATATCACTCAGATAGAACCAAGTGAAAAAAATCACCTCTCAGCTAGCTATCTCTGTGGCACAAGGTGTAAATAAAGTGAACTTAGGGAAAGTGGTCACATAATGCATGGTTCAAATATAATTTACAGATATTTTCTATGACTAGATTCAGAATAAATATTGATACCCAATATTGTATATGAAATGAATTGACTAAAGCCTGTGATAAATGCCAAAACTCTTACCTGTAGTCCAGTGAATTGATGTTACACAGGTATTGCTGGTATAAATTCATCTCTTTTCTTTATTAATAATATGTTCTATGGATGTTGTAACATATACCATGTTATAAAATGTGATAACACAAAACCAGTAACATGAGTGACATGTATATATGTGTCACATATTTTAGAGAATGTATTCATATCTCAGAAGTATTCGTCATGACAGTAATAGGTTCATAGGTAGATACTAGGCTATCTGCCCTAGGGCATTTATAAGCCTAGCCAGAGTATATTTGGCTTCCGCCTCCCTATTAGATTAGCCTACTGTGCCTCTGTAAAGTAGGTCACATAAGGTACCCTTTTAAGATTAGTTTACTGTGCCTCTGTCTAGCAGGGACACAGGAGAAATCCCAAGGGTGAATTTGCGATTTCCCATCCACGTGTCCAAATTTCACTTGAAGATGGTCAGCAAGGGGCTATGTCTAACATGAATTGGGATTCTATTCCAGAGTGAGGGGAGCCTCTGGGAAATGAATCTGTCCCTCCAGCATGTCCTATTTATTTTTGTGCTGAGGTTTAGGTCCCTGGAGCGCGTAGCTCTAAGGGACTTGGAGTTTTTGAGGTGGAGCATGTCCATTAATTCTGGGTTTGACATCGCTTTGTACGTCAGGCATAGATCACCTCTGAGTAGGCGGTAAGCAACTGAGTAGAGCTGGAGTTTCTTTAGTCGAGCTGCATAGGACATCTGTTTGTAGCCCATGATCCTCTTGGTGAGGTACTTTTGTGATCTCTCCAGTTGCTGCAGGTGTCGGGTAAGGTACATCCCAAAAGGGGCATTGTATTCAATTATGGGCCTGACGAGTGATGAGTAGAGGGGCACAATGACCTCCCTTGATCTAGATACGAACCCTTTCATGATAAGGTAAAATTAGAGAATGTATTCATATCTCACAAGTATTCATCATGACAGCAATACATTATATTGAAAACTTTGATGCCATGAGTAATTGTAGGCACTGTGGCAAGAATTACTTCATGTCATTCTTTGTGTGACCCATTTTAGAACAATTGTCATTACATGAAAGTCTGATGATGAGTAAATGATCCCTATGATGTGGCAAGTTTGTGTGAAAAGGATGAATGTGTCATACTAATGATATAACTGCTGTGTTTCTATGTATTAAATGTGTTACTCTGTGATATAAGGTACTTTTTGCTTCTTTATACTGCTTTTTGCATTTGTGTTCTGCTCAGCAGCCCATAAACACAGTTCACAGCCAAAGGGAAAAAGTGAAAAATTTAACTTGAGCTACCTTCGGTGGTTCAAATGAGGCTGGCACTGGTACATGGCTGCCAACACTCTGGATAGTGCTGAATGAAGAAAATGTACCTATGAGCTAGCTTTCCCTGTGACACAAGGTGTAAGTGCAGTGAGTTTAGACAAAGAAGTCAGTTGATGAGGGTTCAAATCCAGTTTACCAATACTTTTACAGATGGAGTGTGAATAAATAATGGAATGTGCTGTAGGAAAGCCAACTATTTTCAGTATTGTCCCTTTTTCCAATTTGGCATTACTTAAAGTCCTGATATTGTGTGCTAAAAATTAAAATTCTGATACGGCAAGGAGATGTGAGACTGATGAATATGTCACCATAACACCCTTCTTGCACTGGTCATTGTTAGATGTACACTTTGGGTGTTTTAATTTTCCTTTCAAATGTTTTCAATTTTTAATTTTACAAAGGGTGTCAGAATACCATTTGTCAGAAATACAAATGAGTATATTTATTGCAAAAAATGCATCATTAATGCCTGCTGTATATGACCAATATAATGTATGTAAATTATGTTATACATGACAATATTTAATTTACAATACACTTGCATTGCTATTATGTGCACAACAGTTTTGCAATAATTATTATGAGTCATCACATATCATAAGTATATGTTTAGGAGGCTGTTACAGGGGGATCATGCTGTGGCTTATACAAAGTCTTGTATAAGGCTGAGGTTTGGAATAGCTTGGCCAAGGCTGTGTCTAGTGCAACTGGCATGCCATTCACTGGACAGAAATATCATCACCACTACAATGACATGAAGATGCACAAAGGGACCTCCTTAGTCAACGTGAGGATAAATTTTAGACTGCAACCCCCCCTCATCTGTGTATGTATAATGATGCCACATACATAGCTCTCCACTTTGCCTATGTGTCATTCTGACACACTTGATTTGGTCCAATTAGTTTGTGTACAATTCTACTTTTATGCTGTGAAGAAGTGGATTTCTATGGTGATCTCCCACCACCATCCTGAAAATTCTTGTATTCTTTCCCCTGTATCCTAACATCTGCTTGCCCCCATTTTCAGCAGTGTCCTATCAACCCCTTTTCATACCTTTAATCTGGTCAAAAAGCAGAAACACACACAAACACAGATAGCCATAAATAGTCCATCAAAAAAAAAAAAACTTCACTTGTTGTCCTCAGCATTTATGCAGAAGTTGACTCATTCTCCAGCACTGAGTGATGATGAATGGCATTTCCCATCCTATGGCAAAAACTCACCACACTACTCTGGTTACTGCCGCTCAAAGGTGCTTACATCTACTGTGCTATGGGAATACGGAGTATGTATGAATGAAGACTAATATATACATTCTCCTTTGCTTCCGTCTGTTTCCAGATTTGAATTTTGTGAAGTAGGAGATCCTATGTGGTGTGGATAAATACTCAGGTCTGTAGATTTGTTTCGGAATACTGTCAAGGTTCAAATCCAGATGTATGTCAAAGTGTTTTTGAAAGTGTTGTAAGACTCCTTTGTTTGTAAGTGTTGGCTACATATTTTATTAACACACCATTATCCTTCACTCTATTGCATGCTCCCTATTGGGAACACTGCCTTTTACAGATCATCCCTAAAGAATTATGATGACAAACTAAAGAGTAATGCAACACAACAGAATGAGAACTGGACCATAAACAAATGTTTTCCTATGTCTATATCCATGTGTCCCAAGCTGTCTTTCCCATTTAGCATACTCAACCTTTGCTTTGAGCTTGGCATTGTACACCAATGGTGAGTGATGATAAATGTTGATTCATGTCATATGACAAAAGCTGAAGATTTTAATTTCAAATGCACTAGCATGATTCACTTCTCACAAATGTGCTTAGTCACACTGCACAATAGAAATCTAGACTGATAATACTATTGTGAGACAGTTTGTGTAACTTGTATTAGACTGATGGATTCCATATGCACCTTATGGGGTGTTATACCTATTCTTATAGTGATGAAGGATGATGCTGGAATTTTCCTTTGCATGAATCTGTTGTTAGTGTCCCTAGAAATGTGTCAGTTAAACTTAACAATTCTTGAATTCATATGTTTTGAGCAGAGATAATCTTACTGACTGTACACTTCTATTTTATACGGGCAAGGGTTCGAACCCATATGGATAGCATACATTTATTTAATGTTTTCATATATTAATATTATGTGTTTTAGTGTGTTGCATATGTTGTCAAACAATGGTATCCTACTTATGCCCTCATCATAGCTCCACTCACCTATATTGTCTTCATCCACACTTTATGGTTCACAGCAAAACATCTCAAATGTAATGTTTTTTTTTGCCATCTCTATCCTTCAAAATATGGTTAGATTCACTGACAGTTGGAGGCATTAGGAAACGCCATATGCTTAATTTTTTTAAACTTGTATAGAACAAAAAATGCAGAACAACACAACACGAATATGTGCAGAAATGAATTGTAAACGTATCTCTAGTATGCCTGTATGTGTAATCCTGTCTCCAAATTTCCACCCCTTCTCTCACCCCTTCTGTGTCATCAAATAAACCTCAATGATTCAATATTGTTTTCATAAGTCATGTTTCCACCATTAATAACATGAGGACCCCTCATGTGTTTTGTAATACACCTGTATCATACATATAAATAGTGAAGGACTGAGACTGGAACTGAGACTGTTATGACAAATGTATAAATAATAGCACATGAAACATGACCAAATCACATGCACGTTATGTATTCCATCAGATTCAGACATAATTGCATGTGTATACTGTTTATTTGTATGAAGTTTGACATGGCACACTATAGACTACTACTAATTCCCATTCTAAGTTCTGCACCTGAATATATGATTATGCATGTGATAATAATTTGCCAGCAGCTGCACAAATGAGCTTGACAAAGGTTGCACTTAAGGGGGAGAGATAAAACAATTACACCAAATAGTTATGTGAGTAGGTTGTACATCTTCTGCATGTGTTAACAGAATTTTGAAACCAAGGTATTTGGATTTTACAGTGATATTAACTAAATTAATTCGGTCTGTTAATGTATGTCTGGAATCCAATGGTTACGCTTACAACTTTGTTACAATGGTGTGTAATCTTTTCACACATAATCCATCAGTATTTGCATTGTGTAAGCATGACCCAATGCAATTGACAGTGGCAGAATAAATGGTTGCTATTTGCATGCATTTGCCAGTATGAACTGTTATGAGGGCTTGCTTGGAAATCCACTGTTTTACAATTGTGATTGTCATTGACACAATATACTGTGAAGCAGGTAGATGTCACTCATAGTAACACAATGCACATGAATGACAGAAAATAGATGTTGTCAGTGAAGTGTGTAATTACATGGAACAAACACACTGATGTTACTTTTGCTTTTCCAGATATAGGCATTTGTCCCAAAACCTGTGACAAACTGTAGCAAATCTTCAAAATAATGATGTTTTAATTGTTACAAATCTGCATTTCTACATCTTTAAAGTTAGACTTCTCCTTTGGCACTTGCAATTCCTACAGTGCTCTCTAGATTGCGTAAATAGTTAGGTAGGTGGTTCAAATCTGAAAGTGGTGAAAGTGTGTGTGGCTATTGATACTGTGCTCTCTAAACTATGTAACTATATAGGTCAATGGTTTTAATCAAGCAATGATTGACTACTGTGAGTGTGTGTTTGTCATGTTGTGTATAAAAAGCTGCTAATGTATGTAGGCTGTGTAGTAGTATTGTGCTCTTCAACTACTTTCTTTACTTTTTACCAGAAACATCATCCTATTAAACAATGATGGCATCATCTATTCAACTGTACACTGCCATAATTGTAAACCAATATTCCATGTGGCACATCCAATTCAACCAATGTTCTGTACCTTGTGAATTTAGGTGGTCAGTTCAAATCCAGCCATTGCTCCTTAAACTCAGTTTTTTCAGTATGATTGTGAATGTGCATGTAGGCAACAATGTTGTCACCCTGCTATCTGCTTTTTACAGGGATAGTTGTGGATTATTCTTACAAGAAGATCTGCTCCTTTTTCACAGAGAAATGCTTCATTTGATATTGATGATGCCATTTGGTGAAATCTGACTTTCCAAAGAGACATACTAAGGCTTCTCCTGTGGTGTGAAGAAATGAGACAATGCTATGTATGGTGTTGCCTTAGTAAGGCATGTGTTCATGTTCGTGATTATTTACGCATTTTTCATGATTGCCATTCTAATATGATAGAGATGACTGCATTATGTGTCGCATGTGTTTGTAAATACAGCAGGCAATGTTGTGCAACAGACATACATACAGTAACAGTATTTTAACAAGTTACAGGCACACACATCCTTTGCAGTGGTAACAATGTGTCATGTCTTCAAATACCCAAATATCTCATAATTATAACAATAATTGTGCTGTAGTGCATTCATTCTTCACAATTTCTTATAAATTCTGTCGTCACATAGTCAGGTGTTCAAAACCCACATTAACTGACTGTAAGCATTGTTTGCGCTTATACTGTTATGCATAAATGACATCCACCACAACTACAGTGAGAGAGGCCTCCATCATCCTTTTTTATCTCATACAAATTGTTGGCAACACAATCTTATGATGTAAAATGACTTCACATAGATGGAGTCTCACAGCTGCATCAAGACTTCCACTGTGGCACATGCGATTCATATATATGTAGTTAGTTGGTGAACTTACATAGCTTGCTGCTCAATTCCAGTGAAGGGTAGCATTATCTGAATGTACCAGTGTTACACAAACAATTCTACATTAAGTTATTTTTATTCATTTTTAAGTTGGACAAGAAAATATAATAAACAAAGTTCACAAGCTGAAAAAGCAACTAAACTACAAACTGAAGTAAAAGCAACAAAAATTCAATGGCTTACAAACCTCGGTCTGTTCAGAACAACAAGATGCAAATCTCCAGAAAATTCTGTGTAATGGATAGGACCATTAAAAAACCTCTTTAATAAAAATGATTTAAAATAAGATAAGTGCTTTCATTTTATTTCACCACAAAACTTCATCAGATAAATCCAAGGAAGAAGGGCCAAGAATTTATGCAAGACACCAGTCCTCAGCAGCCAAAGTGTCAAAATTGAGACAGTGCCCCCTTAAAGGGAAACTTGCATTATCTTCTTAAAGCCTTTAATTTTAACAGACCGGAAATAGAGATACATTCATTAATACCTGACCAAATAGCTTGAAATATCAGCTTCTAAAATGCTTCCCTTCTTTCTAGAAATAAGTACTACGGGCCCATGTTGAGGAGTGATGCCTTACATAAATTCTTGTCCCTACTTTCTTGGATTTATCTGATGAAGTTTTGTGGCAAAACAAACTAAAAGTGCTTATCTTATTTTAAATAATAAATAAATGGAAATGGAGATACATTCATTAATACCTAAGCAAATATCAGCTTGAAATATCAGCTTCTAAAATGCTTCCTTTCTTTCTAGAAATAAGTGCTACGGGCCCATGTTGAGGAACGATGTCGTATATAAATTCTTGTCCCTACTTTCTTGGATTTATCTGATGAAGTTTTGTGGTGAAACAAAATAAATGTGCGTATCTTATTTTAAATAATAAATAAATAAATATTTTTTATTAAAGAGTTTTTTTCATGGTCCTATCCATTACACAGCATTTTCTGGAGATTTGCATCTTGTTGTACTGAACAGACAGGGGTTTGTAAGTTGTTAAACATTTGTTGTTATTACTGTGAACAAATATAATCATATTTTGTAATTTCATGGCAGTGACACAGTTGTTCTGGGAATATCATGGTGTGAGTGCGCCTGTGGTACATGTATTGAATAATGACTTGTATAGCATATCTACGCAGACAGAGCGTGGTTCAATTCTGAGACAGTGTGTGTACGAAACAACAGAAAAAACTTCCTTGGCCAAGAAACACTGATATTTGCCTTTGCACAGTTGTGTAACCATTAATATAAGTGCTTCCTTGTCATTAATCTGACAAATTAATATTGTAGGAATTATCATCAAAAGTCCTTTCTTACTTCACATATTAAATTTCATTATTTGTGACAAGCTCCATTGCCATCAGTACACAGCTCTGTAGAGTGCCTGGTATGATAAGTCATGGTTTGAATTTGGTAACATATGTATGTCAGATAACTGTGTCAGACAGTGGTGACTTAGGAAGTAGTTATGGCACATTCAGACAGCCACATTTTTAAGGCCTCACACTCCAAGGTAGGGTATCCATGCCCATTACAATAGGAAAGTGCTTTAAGCCCTTCTTTATGTACCAAACAGTATGCCTATACTTCTGTGTCATCAATGCTTGATACACAGCTTTCTCATATCTGTCCTGGGATGTATTCAAGTCTGTCAGGATGCAAATGTTGAGCATGTCATTGATTATTCACAGGCATTACTTACTTTCCAAATAATAATGCCCTCTATTGCATGTCTTCTTCCAAACATTTTAGTGTTACTCTAATTTATTTTCCACACTGTGGAACTTTATAGGACATGCGGGTTTACATGACTTTTCTTACTGAATGGCATGATGCAAGAGCATGATAAAATGTACTTGGGCCTATGTTAGGATACTTTCTTGACTGTGTTGTCTACATGCTATTATGGCAGTGTTCGCTGCAATTTCTTGCGAGCATGCCTGAATAATCATGTAGTAGCTGCACCCATTTATGGCAGGAGACCTTGTGCTAATGACATGTTATCAGATCTTTGGTGTCATTTGTCACTTGTGCATTTTGAGTACTATTATATCACTGTTTAGGATTTAGAAGAATATGTCAAAACATACATGTTTAAAAGTAATATACCCAATTTCTAGGGTTGCAAATGACAATAAATGGCATCAACATGTCCTTTTCTGATGGGCATGACACAACAGCTGTTGGGTTCATTTATTTTTGTTTATACGTGATGATGTGGAGAATGCAGCATTACTATGGCTGACATAAATACGTTCCCTGCATATACATCTCATATGCAATAACTGCAGTCTGAGCAGATATCCCCTAATGTATCTTCTGTCTTTGATAATGAAATGCTGAGTTGATATAGCAGTTAAAATTTATATCACATGTACTCCCCTTTGTTACACTGTTGCTTTGTGTCCCTCACACATCCTTTGTCACATGTTCATTTTTATTGATATGCATGGGTCAAGAATTGTAAAGAGTTTTAATTATTACACCAATATGGAAGTATTTATGTTTACAATGTTCTCTGCAGCTTAAGAACATTTTCTCCATCCTCTGAGTAAATTTTGTCCAGTTATCCTCCCATCTTACTTATGTGGAAATCAAGTTGTATTCTGTGTATATTCTCCCCATTTAAATTCCTCTGCATCTTAATTCTTTAAATCAACTTGCCCATACTTTCTATAAGATATCCGCATTTGTTCGCTTGCTAAGTTTTTTGTGTTCTTAAGCTTCCCTGCACCTTTACATGGCTGCCAGCATTGCTGCTGGTCTTGAAAGGTTGCTGAAAAACATGTACACTTGATGAGCAGCATACATACCAATAAGTGCTGCTGCTTGTCATACTGACACATAAATCGTGCAGGATTAGCACAGAGTGTGCAGAATTGTTCATGAATCCCAGGGATAACCTCTTCAGATTTGTCTGGACATCCACTGAAAGAAGCTTTGCCCTCCTGCAGCAGAGGCTGCCTTCATTGTAAATCAAATGAGTTAGCAATAGAAATATAAACTCTTAGTACACTTCATTGTCTTAAAAATCAAGGAGCTGTCAAAGAAACTGAAAATAAATAACTCAGATAAGTCAGAAAATAATAGTCTTTGAGTTTTTCTTCTTCATCTTCTTTTTTCTGTTTGCTCATAAATAGAATTGTGGCATAACAAAACTTCTAAATTCTTTTAAAGTTGTTTTGCTACTGTTCTTTGTTAAACTGCACTGTCTTGTGTTAACTCCTAAAGAAAGACCAGATCATAACAGTACTTAGTGGTGGTTAACATTCTTACAGTGCTTAGAGGTGGTTAACAAGCTTGTGTTTCTCTAATTTTTTGTAGTGTAATCACAACACTGTATGCACTACATAGGGGATTATGATTAAGTCATTAAGAACTTATGTGTTAAAGAAAGGATGCCAAGAAATTCATTTCAAGACCGAAGTTCAAGAGATGAATCTTAGCATTCATGTCAAGAATGCATAATATTTAGTTATGATCAGAGATGCAGGCATAATTCTTTGTAGTACATAGAGATAGATTTTTTCTGTGTACTACTTGTTACAGAAAAATAAAAAAATAAAGAACAAAGTGTTTTGGTGGCTTTTAAACCCAGTAAAGCACTTAGTGAGTACAGTCAAATATACATCATTGAAATACTTTTAAATGAAGTTAAAGGTAGTTTGTAGATATAGACAGCAAGCGAAAAAGAAGCCATTGTGACTTTTGCTGCTGTCATTTGCTAACCAGCAGTGTCAGCTATTTGTACAAGACCTGATGTTAGCAGCATTTGGAAGGGGTGCTTAACAATTATTACGATCAGGTCTCATGCTAATGAAGCACCTGACTAGTTTGTTCTTTTCCCTGATATTGATGCACAATTACAGAATTCCGCTACATATAGTTTACTGCTACAGCCATTGGAAGACAGAAAGCAAATGCTGTTTTCACATGTTTCATAAAGCTGGGCAATGCCTTTATGAGAATACTCTCTTCCACCATGCCTGCACCATTTTCTGTGTCTGTCTCTTTTTCTGTAGCATTTTTATATACATAAATAATTTCTGTTTAGCCCTCTCAGTTTACTTTTCTATTGTTCATTATCTCTCTTTGCTTCTATTTCCTTTTTACATTTATATCTATTCATCTTCTTTGCCTGGATATGTGAAATGTAAACAGATATGACAAAATTTAGCAGGCTAAATAAGGTTGTTTCTGGTCTAGTCAGTGCAATCTGTATTACCCTATCACTGCTGTTTCTGCATTAGTTGCATTTACATTTCTCAGTTAATATGACTGAATTATCAGTTTGTATCTAGTGCTTAAACCTAGTATAGTACATATGTGCAAAGTCATTTGCTTTATGACTTGCATTTATAAATGTTTATTTCTCATAACCTACATGTTCTGGGTTCAAGATAACTATTTGAATTATACAACACATTGTGGTATATGTCATCTTGCTCATTTTGGTGCAATGCATAACAAAATTGCATAGCCGGCAGTGGCAAATTGCTTAGTTAGTAGCAATGAGTAGGGTGTGGTTAGTTAAGAGATACAAGCTGCGCAGAACCATGGTGGCCCACGTTTCCACTATGCAGTGTATGAAAATTACTGTATAAAGACTTGAAATGCAGTAACAATGAGACATTCAGATTTAAACTTGTTTTTTGCAGGGGTACAATACCCCTACACCCTCAATGTGGGGGCAAGCCTCCCATCACTTGAACTTATATAAACCAACTCCAGGGCAAAAAGAAATATTCTCAGAAACGGCAATCTCAGATGTAACATATCTAAGTCAAGATTTTCATTCATTCGGTATCCACAGTTTGGAACTCAACAATCAGAATCCCAGTATTTTAAATGGTTAACATGGAAGTAGTGTCTATTCAGAACACTTACACCCAAAAAAAAAATACACTTTATGCATCGCCGCTTAGCTAGGGTTAAAGTATTCCCGGCGCCATAAAGTACGCCTAATAAATTAGTTTTACTTTAATAATAGAGACTTCTTTCATTGATTTATGTGGATTACTTAGTATGTATTCCTTTGAAATAAGTATATACTGTCGTGATCACCTTTCACCCTATAAATATATATATTGTGAATATTCTAAAATATGTCTGGCCAGTGCATTTGTTTGTTTTCTGTGTTTAATGTCCAATAAATGTTCACTAATTCTATTTTTAAATAGCCTTAGCATTTTCCCCACATAAAATATTGGACATTTTGTGCACTTGGCCAGATAAACTACATTAGCCGTCACACAATTAAAATGGCCATACAAATTCAAAGTTCTTCCATTTAGTTCGAACTTCTCTCCTGTCTCCAATATATAAGGACAAAAACTGCAATGCTGACACTTGAAATTTCCTTTAGCCCTACATTTGCCCCTTCCATACTGGTGTTTATTACTCTCAAAAGTATCCTAAAAGGACCTATCCCTCTTATATATAACCAAGGGTTTTTTCCCCTGCCTTCTCAGCAATATTATTCTCAAAATGTAATATATCCCAGTTGTTATAAATAACTTCCACTATCCTATGCACATCACGATTATAGCATACAATAAATCCCACTTGGGTTTTAAAATGACGGTTTGACCTATTCACATTACTAGTTTCTTTTCCATGTGTCAAAATTGATTTATAAAAACCTTTATTCCTCTTCTCAATTACATCATTGCCAACCTCTTCCAATAAATCAACAGGGTAACCCCTTGCTTTAAACATGTCCAAAATAAATTTAACCTCTTCCAGGAAAATTGAATCTGAGCTGACCAATCGTCCCTTAATTATGGACTTTTTCTGAAAGGGAGGGTGTGCACTCATATATTCCAAATATGAATTAGAAAAAGTCGGTTTCCTATGAATTCTTGAGCTTAATGCCCTATCCTTTGTAATGGATAAATCAATGTCCAAATAAGCTATACTTTTGAAACTATGATTTTAAAAAAGGAACTGTATTATTAATATAAATATAAAATAGTTCCAGTTCATCTAGTCTACTGTTCCACAAAATAAATAAATAATCTAAAAATCTTGTGTAATAAATTATGTTGCCCATGAATGCACAATTAAATACAAAATGTTGTTCCCAATATGCCATAATATAGTTCGCAAAGATGGGGGCACACGCTACTCCCATTGCTACCCCCATCTTTTGCCTGTAATACTGGCCTTAAAAACTTAAATAATTATTTTGTAGCACAACCTCCATAAGGGTTACATATACATTTATGTCATCCTGATCAAAAACCCCGGTTTTTAGTAACTGTGCTTTCAGCCACAACAACCCCTCTTCATGTGGTATCACAGTAAAAAGACTTACCACATCTATTGTAACTAAAATACATTCACCGTTCACATTGATTTTACCTACTTTATCAAGGAATTCCCAAGAATCCTTACATATGTAAGGAAAACTTTTTAAACCCCCTTGCAGTTTCTGATCCAAAAATTTCCCAATAAAACAGGTTTTTGAACGTTTTCCATCTATAATTTGTCTAAAAGGTGGGTTTATCAGCCCTTTATGAATTTTAGGAATTCCAAACAAATGTGAAACTACAGGGTACTTAATCACCATATAAGTGTGCTCATCCTCATTAATTTGGCCTTGGAACAACATATCATCCATAAGCAGATCAACTTTCCTATACATTATGTGAATTTCATTCAATGAACTTTCAACATAGGAACCATCTAACAATAATGAATTGATCCCATCTAAATAATCAGTTAAGTGCATTATAACAATACCGTTCCCCTTATAAGGTTTCATTAAACGCATATTCGGATCATGCACTAAATCAAATACCATAGTTTCTTCATTTTTAGTTAAATTAATAGTGTCATTTTGAAATTTTGATGCTAATACTTTTCGTATTTCTTTTTCACATTTGCTTTCAAATAATTTTATAACATTGTTTAATGGGGGGCTAAACATATAGGGTCTCCTTAATCCCATATTCTTATTATCCATAACATCCAAAGAATTAAACCACACCTTAAAGTTCAATTTCCTCGTATAACTTTTCAGATCAATAAGCGTATCATCCAACCATGCCCTTCTAAAGGGCACAAAAGTAAACCCTTTTGCAAGAATGTTGACATGTTCAGTTTTAACTATTCTATCTGAATTGTTATATACTTTAAAGTCACGTGCTTTATTAAACACTACCCGTGGAATTAATTCATTTAACAAACCTTCCTCACTACCCCCACAAATATATACAATGTTACCTTCATTCATGTTGTTCAAACTACTGACACCATTAGTCCCAACTGTCCGTCTTAATTCAGATATGGAAACATCATTTTTAAATTCAAAGACAAAACCAACTTGAACTCAAACCTTTGCTTTTGTTTTCATCATTTTTAAATTCGTCATCCATTTGAACAACTTCAGCGGCTACATTACCAGTTTCAAACTTTTCATTATTTAAATAGACAGGCAAACGTGTTACCCCATCTTAAAAGTCCAAAACTATTACCTCAGTATTAACAGGTTAAAGCAGCTCTAGAGCCAAATCCATTAGTTCGTCCACTGTCGGCTCTTGCTCCTTGCATTGGAGTTGGTTTTCGGTCGTGCAACCTGTTTGTTGAAATCCTGAGTGCCTCTCAGTAAAAAAACTAGACTGCTGCTTTCCCTTTAGTTGTTCTGAATGCCTTATGTTGTCCTCACCCGAAATGGATTCCATCCACTGCCTATTCGCTTTATAGCCGTCGGCGTCTGAGGTAGGTTTCTCCCTCGTATCAACATTCTGATTGGACAACTCCTCTAAAACCATACTTCCTGCTGACATAGGGTACACCCTCTGAGAGGCATACTCATTTATATCTCCCTTTATTTTGTTTGATTTTTGTAGAAAAATAGTATTACAAATGGATGTTACATTTGTAAAAACTCTGCTGAACATAGTTTGATTTGCATTAAACTGAAAATCATTTTTGATGGACTGGTTTAATTTATCTAATTTTTTAGCTGCTTTCTCTGCTGCTTGCATATTTGATTTAACCATCAGTCTCATCATCTGCAACCCAATTTTGTCAAATAATACATGTAATTCAATCAATAAATCAATGTTACCTTCAACTCTATTGGGATATTTCCACAATCTAAGACCACGGGGAACAATTTCCAAGTCAATGTTTTTTTGCAAATATGAAATTTCCATTTGTTGTTTTTTTATATAATATCAATTTCTTCTCAAACACTTTTATTTTATCTATTATAGAAGAATCTCCAGTTTGGGAAACATTTTCTTGCTTTCTTTCAAAATTCATACCACACCTTTCAGCCACCTAACCTGGACCAAAGCACTAATGGCGGAGGCGTGTCCATATTCATTAAGGATATCCACACATCCAGGCTAGTTGCTCAGCATAATGCATCCAAGATTATCCAAGTGCAACTAACTCTGGGCAAGACTGCAATCTAAATTGTAACTTGCTATAGGTCCCCCACCATGCTCCAGGATTCCCACTTCTCATTTCTTGACACACTGGAAAATATTAGGGTACAACCCAACACCCTAATAATGGGCAATTTCAAATACCCCACCATTAACTAGGAAAACTACTCATGTACCAACACTTTTGCACAGCATTTTCTGGAATTCATAAATTCAAATGCCTTGGATCAACTTATCCACACCCACACCAGGGGCAGCAATATCCTAGACCTGGTCATTACCAACATAGGCGACTGGTGTTCCACACCAGAAGTCAATTCCTCATTGGTCAGATCCGAACACAAGCTAATCACCCTAGACAGCCACATCCCACCCCCACCCCACCTCCCATTAGGGAAACCACCATAAAAAAAATTTCTCCAAAGCCAACTTCACACTTCTTAAGACAGAAGTGCCAAACCTCATAACACCCATACAGACGGACAATAGAGGGACTGAATCCTGCACAAATGCACTTTATAAGCACTTACATGAGTGCATGGATCATGCTGTCCCTAACAGAACCAAGATCCTATCCTCCAAAAAAAGGAAGCCAATCTGGTGGTCCTCTGCCATAAACAAACTCTACAACAGAAGAAAAAAACTGTTGCAAAAAAGAGTAAAATCCCATGATTGGAGGAACTCCCTGGTAAGCCTCAGTAAGAAGCTGAGATCCCTCATAAAATCCTCCAAAGCTAATTATGAAAACAAATTTGCTACTGATTCTAAAGACAACCACAAAGCATTCTATAGCTATGTCAAGAAGCTCAATGGCACTACTCAGATCTGCTCTGAGTTACAGCACAATGGCACTAAATATACAGAACCAACGGATATTGCCAACATCCTGGCAGATAGGTTCAGTGCTAAATTAACCTCCCTCTCACCCCCTAAAGGGCCCATCTCTATAATGGAAGAATGCAAAGTTCCTGTAATCATGGCTGCACAAGAAAATCCACACACTCCAAAGCCAATAACACAGCATTCATGGGACCTGACAACATCCCAGGCTGCGTTCTACACGAACTACAGAATGAACTGGCACCCCACCAAAGCACCATGTTCAATCAAAACCTCAACTCAGGCTTTGTGTCCACTGAATGGCACACAGTGACAGTTATCCCATTCCACAAAGGGGGAGCCACCACAGACCCTGGGAACTATTGTCCCATTAGCATAACGAGCCTGGTCTGCAAGGCTATGGAACATATCATCATGGAACTTATAAACAAAGACATTGGTAATCTCCAAACGCTGGACCCCACCCAGTTTGGGTTTGTAAAAGGCAGATCACGTCTTCTAAACCTGATAGACTTCTTTGAAGCAGTCACCAAAGCCATAGACGAGGGTAAGGTGGTTCACATAACCTATCTAGATCTCTCCAAGGGTTTTGACACCATCCCCCACTCTGGAATTAAACATAAACTCACTAAACTAGGTATAAATCCCTATGTCACAAGATGGGTTGCCAGCTGGCTCACTGACAGAACCCACACTGTGAAAGTAGCAGACTCCAAATCCGACTTCAGACCAGTGACAAGTGGAGTACCATAGGGTTCAGTCCTGGGTCCTTTCCTGTTTGGTATCTACTTTTCTGAAGTACAGGTTAACACAGAAGGTCTCTGGCTAATGAAGTTCGCAGATGATTGCAAACTAGGAGCCATAATCAAAACTCTTAATGATGTGGACATGCTACAAAAGGGCCTTACTGAGACAGATGCCTGGTGTCAAAGCCATGGCCTCTAGCTCAATGCTAAAAAGGGCATTGTCATCCCTTTTGGTAAAAACTCTGTACCCATGAACTACACTTTAATAAATTTGATGGATATTGTATTGAAGAATAACTTTATATACTTTGAAGGAAGTTATTATCAACAAATGCATGGAGTAGCCATGGGGGCACCATGTGCCCCCATGTATTCAAACCTTATAATGAGCTATTGGGAATATAATTATTTGTTTCAGACAAATTTTCATAAACATCTTATTATGTATACAAGATATTTAGATGATATCTTTATTATTTGGGACAAAGAAAAAGACATTTTGGAAACTTTTTTGGAATATATAAATAATACAATAAGATTTTTAAGATTTACATATCATGTCCATGAGGAAAAAATCACGTTTTTGGATATAGATATAATATATGATAAAGAAACTAACAACTTGAAAACTAAAATACATAGAAAACCTACCTTTTCTAATGCATATTTGCATTTTAATAGTTGGCACCCTGACCATCAGAAAAAAGCCATAATTAAGGGGCAAATGGTCAGGGCAGCCAGAATGGTAAGTGAAGAACAAGATTTCATAGAAGAACTGAAATATATTATGCAATTATTCATGAATAGAGGATATCCTGAACAGTTTTGTGTTAGAATATACAATGAAATATTAAACAAGAGAAAAAATGGAACTTATACTGCAATATTAAAAACTGGTTCTATAAATAAAATAATATCGGATGATAAAGGAATAACAGAGAAAGAATATTATAATAATGTTCCATTGTATATTATTAATTATAATGATTGTTTTAAAGAAATAGAGAATATAATTAGAAAAAATTGGGAGTTCTTTATGAATGAAAAAATTTGGAGACAGTTGTTTCAAGGTAAAATAAAATTTGTATACAAGAAGAGTCCATCTTTCAAAAACATTTTAGAGAATAAAGGAAATAATAACACATATAGTAACAAAAACAAAGGTAACTTTAAATGTGGAACATGCACTATATGTAGTTATATATATGGCTCAGGTACAGAAATGATAATTAATGGTTGTAATATAAGGATAAATGGGCATTACAATTGTTTAACATCAAATGTGGTATATACGGCTCTGTGTCAACAATGTAAAGCTTTCTATATAGGAAAAACAAAAAGACAATTCAGAGAACGAATAAAAGAACATCTTTTAGATATACGACATCAAAAAAGTACTAATGCTTTAGCAAGACACATAACCGAAAATAAAGAACATAAATTTAAATTTATGATTATTGATCAAGTTAAAAATGACATGCAAGGAAAAACAACAATACACCATTTAGACATGGAGGAATTGAAATGGCAGATACGTCTGAATTCATGTAATCCACCAGGTATAAATGAATATTTGACTATTATGCCATTATTGAAATTGAATAGAGTCTATGGGAAATAGTTGATGTGTTGTGTATATATAACAACTCATCTTTATATGTTATATATATGACTCTATTTATGTTAAAAATTTAATACATCAATATTGTTTCTAGTGTCCAAATGGTGGAGAATGTACACAATAACATCAAATAATAAGATGTTTGTAGTAACTTTGTTAGTAGTTTTTAATATGCTCTAATAATTGAATTTAATATTATTATTTAATCCATTTCATGGATTAATGTTACTTTATGTATTTAAGTATACTAACAATATATGTAGAAAATTGTTATATTGGTATAATTTTTTACAATATAACGTAATAGTGAAGTGCAATATTATACATATATATTTATATTATACATATCATATGCATACATTATATATAATATTTTATGCACATACAAGATAGTATTTAATATATAAGTAAAAATATAGATATTGTATAATAGGGTATATATACATATTTTTAAGATATTGTATAGTATATTAAGTTAATTTGTTGTATATATTTAATTCAGTTTTATTATAATTATTATTTTTTAACATATTGTGTATACATACAACTTATATTGAACATTGGGTTTAATATACACTTATATGGTTGGTACATTTGATTCCATCTTATGAAATGTGTTATTTCCCTTTTAAGAACTTATTATTGAAAGTTAATTACTTCAATTAAGTAATTATTCAATGACTTAAATCATATATAAACCTTGTGTTGAGATAACAGTATGTATTCTGAAGAAGTTCGTATGGACGAAACCTAGGTCAATAAAGCGGTTTTAAAGAAGGAATGTGTGGTGGCTTCCTGTTCGTATTGGTTTTTGTGCTATAAGCATTTTACTGGTATTGCTTTACATCTCCTCATTGGCATCAGCTGCATCTTACTTTTTAAACAACAGGTTTGCTGTGTTTTCGGTTACTAATATGACCATTTAGTTAATAAATGTAGACAGACTGAGCAAAATAAGTATTTACTAATAGAGAAACTGTGTATGTAGCCATGAACCTTCCTCTAAAATATTTTGTTTCTTTGTTGTTGCATGTGAAAATGGTTGCTCCCTAAAGGTCTTAACTCATGACTCCTATATATAAACCCAAAACTGGTTCAGATGGAACACAACACCACCTATGTTGAGATCCAGAATGTAATCAGATGTGCCTTTCATCTGCTACACTTCCACTGTCTAGAACATTCTGGTGGATCACTGCAATACTTCCATGAGACAGACAGCAGGCTGAAGGTTATACATGCCATGATGAAAAACATGATACATGGCCCTATTAGGACCAACCTCGGGTAATGACAGATGTAGAACATGAAGGTGCTGGTGAAGAAGTGGTATCTGGTCACAGCTGTGAACCATAATGATCATAAAGTGACAGACTCACTCAGGATAACCATGATGCATGCATTTTTGTCATCAGGCTGTGCTTGTAAATGCATGGTCTAGTCTGATTGGTTATCAGATGTCACCTTAATGCAACATAGGATGGAGTATGTTGTGGGTCATAATCATCATCATTTGAGCAAGTGACAGCAGAAGTTGTAATACAAAACTGAGAAGGAAAAATGACAAACACAGGGCTGTGCAGGAAATGTCACAGGTTGTGAGACTGAAGACTATTTGCACAATGCATGTCAGCAATCATGATAATTGATATTCATTAAACATGTCTGCACACCACATTCACCTTTAAAACAATGATATCACATAATATACTAATGAAGGCATAAGTAAGTAAAATACATGCTAATTAAGCAATTCACCATGGTGGTTATGCACTGGAACCTTGGCTTATGATACCCATGGGAAAACCACACAGCCTCAATGAGCAAGGATACAACAATACCCAAGCTCAAGCCAAGGACATTATCAAGCATGCATTTGGCTTGCTCAAATCAAGGTTCTGATGTCTAGACACTTTTGATGAAGCCTTGCAGTACAACCCAGTCACCTTGGCCAAAATGCTCACAGTCTATGCTATGCTGCACAATATAATTGTCAGAAAACAACTGTAGCAATGACAACAAGGCCAAGTAGTACAGTTCTCAGCACCACAGGGAGGGCCAACAAATGCAGACAAGGAGTCTGAGAAAGATCCAGCAGCCATGGATGATCCTCACAGATAAAGGCATGTGCAATATTCTATGGCCTTGGCTAAGAGGCACAGGATATCACAAACACTCAACACATAAGTGGAAAATGAAGACACTAAGCACATATAAACAGTAGCACTAATGCATGCAAAATTAGCAACCTTTACTTACCTATCTAATTTTTGTATTCTGCAAACATCCAACATAGTCAACCCAAAAATACACAACTTGTAGCATTAGCATCAACCAAGTTAAGTGATCAACCAGTAAAGTAGATACAGACATGTTTTACCCTCATATGCAATAATTGTACATCAGAAATATAAAACATGTCTCAACAGTAACTCATGAGTGGTATGTGCAACAGATATTAATCTGCCCATACTGTGCATCACTCATTAAAATTGCCCTCTGCCTGAAGCTGCACTGCGCAAGTTCTTCCTTATATGAATATACTATTATACATGTGTATAAAGCCCACACCAAAAATATTCAAACCCAGTAAGAATGAAAAAAAAATGTGTAACCTCTTCATATATAGTAGCATTAGCAATGAACTAAATGTAGGAAATAAAAATTCTGTTTGGGATAAGGTTTGTTGATGTCAGGCATATACAACAGGCTGAGCACAGTTTTTCATCTAAAATGTAGCCTTCACATTGTTACCAGTTATATAAAAATGCTGTCAAATGTGCTGGCTGAGGATACTTCACATAAAACCTGCTATACCTTCTATACCAACGCAAATAGACAAACTTCAGATATAATGCAATGTTATCTGACATATAAGCCATCACAAGTGTTTAAATAATTTATTTGTAAAGTAACATTGTAATCCTTGATGGTTTGTATGAAAGTTTGAAAAAAATAATACACTTGCAGCAGTCAAACAGCATCTCAAGTTGTTGAATTCAGTCTCCCCTATTATGATACAAGTAACGTAGCACCAGGTTGTGCTTATATAGTACAAATTAACCCCTCTGAACACTGAGAAAATGTAAATCAGGTTTCAACTTATTACCATTTATGAATCACACCATCTACACAAAGTGATGATCAGGTAAACATGGTATGAGGACCTACACAATGTTATTCACATGCTCTAACAGTACAATAATGAGTATTGAGATATGGAGCTTGATAAGGGCTTACAAGTGTGACTCTTTGGCAGTAATGTATGAATAATTCAGTGTTTAACACTCCTGCTATTTTGATGCACAATTACAGAGGGTATGCCAGGGAGAATAAACTTGCAAAATAAATAAATATGAGATTACTTTAATTTGCATAGAAGAGAAAACACTATAACACATTTCTGAATATATGCTTAACAGGTAACTATGTCATCATACCTGTTAACTTCTTAGAACAAGAAGTGTGGACACAGCCAGAAATAATGAGGAGACAAAGGCATAAAATAAGAGGCATATTTTAAATATTGCTGTTATAAACTTAAACAATTGATAGAATAACAGGTTTTTCATTATTTCTGCCAGAAACTGAAATGTGTCATTATCTAGTGGCTATATTCACCAATGACTTGCAAGAAAGCAATACATTTAAGGGGAACAGACAAAAATATAAGGCAAAAAATCTGGACATTCTGTGAAAATCTGGACAGTTGAGAGGTATGAGTGTCATGTCTAAATACATGCAAAGCATAATGCCATCACTGTACAAATATATCAGAATACAGTTACTGCTAATAAAAAAGGGAAGAACACACTTTCATTTCATGCATTTGTCTGACATGATTTGTTAGGATAACTATTACAAATGTCAAAGGTATGTAGATAACAAATGTGAAATGACAACAGAAACTTGATAACATGGATATATTGCTGCATAACTATAAAATGTTAGAATGTCAAAATGTCTGTGCCTCATAAACCCTTCTCTGTATGCGCCACCTACTTTTAATCTTACCAATGTTTCATATTAATGCCATGGTTTTAAGGTTCACATCTAGAGAGGCTTATGTCTATTTGAAACTGGGTCTTCTTAATGTCCACTTGTTCATGTTATAAGACCACAGACTTGAGAAACCATCATACAGACACATTTTTCCTTTATTTATGTGTTTGTTTCTTTTTTCTTCGGAGGGGTTATCCTTTACTTAAAGCTTGGCATTGTGGTTGGTGAATGTCAGTGGTCATTAGCAGTGGATGATGGATCACTTCCCAAGGCAAAAACTCCAAATAAAATGTGAAAAACCATCAGTAGTGCAAATAAGACTGGCACCACTGCTTTTCAATCAGCAATCTGGATAGCACTGAGTGAAGAAAGTGCACCTAAGTATCATTCTCTGTAGCTCATTGTGTTAATTTATTAAGTTTGGAGAAACAGCAGAGGTAATGCTGGGTTCAAATCCAGACTGCAGACAGTTTTACAGAGTGGATCAGAAAAGCAGTGTCACATTGTTTTTATTATATATACAACAACCTAAATCTGATTAATAGGTGTTTAATATGTTGCCTATACTCCAAATTGATGCTCAGTATAACACTGATCATATTTAAGTGAAGTAACACTTTCATATGTATAATGCTAAAAATATGTATTAGTGATTTTCCAAAAGATAGTTATGTAACTTTCTCTGTCTCAATATGTTAATGCAAGAAGCAGCAAAGCTCAGGAATACAGGACCCGGAAGTAAGTTTGCAAATGGATAATTAGCCACAATGAAGTACAAAGGCTGCTCAATCTTTTTTTACCTTTTATTGTAGAAATAAAACAACAAATAATCACCAAGCACTTTCACTCGGATCAATCCGAGCTTTATCAAGAGACATAAATTTAGAGGAACTCTTAGAAGCTAAGCAGGATGACAAGTTAGACATTTCCAATTTGGCACTTATGCATGTGAGAATTGTAGGCAATGCCATGCTATGTTAAACCAAAGTTATCTATACCTTCCCTCAAGGAAGTTTAGATTCACTTCTATGAGATACTTTAATTGTGAGGTGAAAGGGATAGTACACCTTGGATGTTGTATGGCTGTTTTTTATGTGGGCAAGACCGAAAGAGTTTTCAGGAAAAGGGTATACAAGCACTTCAATGACATTACTAATGGTAAGGAGAGTAATGTTTTTTATAAGCATTCTTTGGTTTGTAAAGACATGACTATGAAATTTGTAATTTTGGAACAGATCACACCAGATACTCGTGGGGGCAGCTGGGAAACCAAGTTGGAATACCGGGAGTTATTCTGGCAACTCAAATTGGATTGCACTAGGTTTCCCAGCATGAATGATAGTCTGAATATCAGTAGTGTTTTAAAATTGAGACAAGCTCGCCTTTAGGAAATTAGTTAGTCCATGGCATCCACATTGATTAAAAATGTATTTTTTATTTATTTTTTATTTTTTAGATATTTTTTAGTGGACAGTTGTTGGTTTATCTAAGCAATAGGTTTATTAAATATATGTTGTGGATAATTATTTCAGACTGTACGAAGAGGTGTTTAGGGCATTATTATCATTCACTATTTTCATTTCATGATATTGATTTTGTTTGTTTTATAGAATTTTTATTATAGAATTATTACATAAAACATTATACATAAAATGTATTTATATACACGATGTTTTTTAACTTGTTGATAGTTAGTTCCCAGGTTTATGAGAACATCAAAAATTTTACGGGATACTTCCTTTGTAAAAATTATTCTATGTAAGGATGGCATGTTGTTTTAGATGTGAAAGAAATAACACAGTAACATAAGAGTTTTAAAACACTTGTCTTTTAATATTTCTTCTTACAGGTTCTTATAAGTTAATCATTTAAGTAGTCATGTGATTTAATGGAAAGTATTTAATGATGTAAATCACAGACTTGCCATTTCCTTGATAAAGCTTGGATTGACCCGAGTGAAAGCGCTTGGTGATTATTTGTTGTTTTATTTCTACAATAAAAGGTAAAAAAAGATTGAGCAGCCTTTGTACTTCATTGAGGCTAATTATCCATTTGCAAACTTGCTTCCGGGTCCTGTATTCCTGAGCTTTGCTGCTTCTTGGTTTTGGTCGTTTCTTTTTTGGAACATGTTAATGCAATGACAGCAGTAATAATGCAGGGCTTGATCCCAGATTTTGATCATTTCAAAGTAATTTTCACAGTGAAACAGATCTTTTATTGTTGAAAACTGAACTCTGCATAGTATTAATAACAAAATTTGACATGCATGATGGTAACTGTGATATTTTCTAAAGTGTGAGAAAGAAAATCAGTAAGATGATGAATGTGAAAATATTTATAATATATTCTGGATTAATTATATATATCTCCCCCAGTTAGTAAACATGACAGTAATTCTTTTTCTTTACAAATCTGTCATCATTACTTGGTATATGGCATGTCAAAAATTAGCTTATGTAATCTCCTGTCTGGCTTCTTTCTCAAGAATTGTAATTTCTTGAAAGCCTGATGATGTTAAGAGAAATGCAAGTTATCATGTGGCAAACATTGTTAAAAAAGATTAATGCATCAGGTTAATACTGTAACTGCTGTGGTCATTGCTAAATATACCCTTTAATTAGATTTTTTTTGTTTTGTTTTTTGTTTTTATTTATTTATTTATTTTTGGCTTCTACATTTGCATGCTGCTTGATAGTGCATAATAATGGATTATGGCTTAAAGAAAAAGATAAAAAAAAAACTGAATTTGGGATGCCATCAATAGCACAAATGAGAATGGGGTCATTGAGCTGTCATCAGCACACTGAACAGTACTAAATGAAAAAAATACACCCGCAGATTACCTTTCTTTGTGGCTCAAGGTGTTAATGCAGTACATTTTTCAAAACAGCAGTGGTAATTCATATTTTAAAACCAGATTGAAGGTAGTTTTACTTAGGGGAATCATATTACAGCAGGACAATGATTTTTTTGGTAACTTCAACAGTGAAAAGAGGGTCTCTCATGAAAAATCAAACTCTTAAAAAAATAGTATTAAATTCACAATTTTTTATCCAGTAAAGTGGATATTTTTTTGCGCATATAAAAATATACAGCCTTTTGTAAGAAACTGTTGAAAATATTCAGGAGATGCAACATAACCTGAGGAATGAATGCATAACTAATAAGATCATAACAGACAAAAAGAAAAAAATGGCAGTTGTTTTAACAAAAATAAAGAATTAAAATGCTGATAGGATTAATACAATGCTATTCTCATTGAATTTTCATTTCTATATTGAATTAGCATATTTGATAAAAGTAATATAAAAGTGATTAAAAGTCTAATACATTCCATAGGACACAGCCTTTATCAAAAAGTAAATATGCACAATTACAAAACTTTAAGATTCATATTTTCTGTAGTAGTTAACATTTGGGATTTCATTCTCTTATATGGGTGGTTGTGTCAGTCAGTCACCACATTCTAATATAGTCAATCTTAAAACAATCTTGCAATGTATTATTATAGCTTCAGATGATTAGCAATGCTTGCATTAATAGTAAAATGCTCAAAATAGATGCAGTGGCTATAAAAAGTCTACACACTCCTGTTAAAATGTCAGGTTTTTGTGATATAAAAAAAAATGAGACCGCAATAAATCATTTCAAAACTTTTCCCACCTTTATTGTGACCTGTAACCTGTACAATTCAATTGAAAAACAAACAAATCTGTTAGGGAAAAAATATAAAAAATAAAAAATGTACAATACTCTGGTTGCATAAGTGTGCACACCCTTAAACTAATACTTTGTTGTGTGTGCACACCCTTACACTAATACTTTGTTGAAGCACCTTTTGATTTAATGACAGCATTCAGTCTTAATGGGTACACACTTGCCATCAACTAAAGAGACACTGATTAAATAAAGTTCAGCTATCCTAGTAGGATTTTGCTGACATTTACTCAATTGCCTGCTACAGCAAAAGCCATGGTTCGCAGAGAGCTTACAAATCATCAAATGAATCTCATTGTTGAAAGGTATTAGTCAGGAGAAGGGTACAAAAACATTTCCACAGCATAGGATATACCATGGAACACAATGAAAGCAGTCATCAAAAAGTGGAGAAAATATGGGACAACAGTGACTTTACAAAGAACTGGACATCCCTCCAAAATAGATGACAAGACAAAAACTGATCAGGGAGGCTGCTGAGAGACCTACAGCAACACTGAAGGAGTTGCAGGAATTTCTGGCAAGTACTGGTTGTGAACTACATGTGACAACAATCTCCAATATTCTCCATATGTCTGGACTATGGGGTAGATTTGCAAGAGGGAAGCCTTTTCAGAAAAATATCCAGGCCCAGCTAAAATTTACAAAATGATACATCAAGTCTCCCAAAAGCATGTGGGAAATATGTTATGGTCTGATGAGACCAGGGTTGAACTTTCTGGCCACAATTCCAAAAGGTACATTTGGTGTATAAACAACAGTTAGCATTACCAAAAGAACACCATCCCTCCAGTGAAGCATGGTGGTGGCAGTATCATGCTTTGGGGTTGCTTTTCTTCAGCTGGAACTGGGGATTTAGTCAAGGTGGAGGGAGTTATGAACATTTCCAAATGCCAGTCACTTTTGGCCCAAAACCTTCAGGCATCTGCTAGAAAGCTGAAGATGAGAAGGAATTGCACCTTTCAACATGACAATGACCCCAAGCATACATCCAAATCAACAAAAGAATGGCTTCACCAGAAGAAAATTAAAGTTTTTGTGTGGCCCTACCAGAACCCAAACCCAAATTCAATAGAAAATCTGTGGTGTGACCTGAAGAGGGCTGTGCACAAGAGATGCCCACGCAATCTGACAGATGTGGAGCTATTTTACTAGGATGAGTGGGCAAATATTGTCAAGTCAAGATGTGCCATGCTGATAAAGCCTCCTACCCAAGAAGACTGAGTGCTGTAATTAAATCAAAAGGTGCTTCAAAAAAGTATTAGTTTAAGGGTGTGCACACACAACAAAGTATTAGTTTAAGGGTGTGCATACTTATGCAACCAGCGTATTGTATGTTTTTTTTTTTTTTTTTTTTTTTCCCCTAACAGATTTGTTTGTTTTTCAGTAAAATTGTACAGGTTATAGGTCACAATAAAGGTGGGAAAAGTTTTGAAATGATTTATTGTGGTCTCATTTTTTATATCACAAAAACCTGTCATTTTAACAGGGGTGTGTACACTTTTTATATCCACTGTATATAATGTAGGACCAGGCTAGGCTGATGTCAGGAGTGAATATAATAATAATATGGCATTCACATGGAAGTATTTGTGGTCATGCATGCTAAGCAGTCTAAATAAATCATCATTCTCATGTTTTACCCATATTCATGATTTTTAACATGATCTTCTGTAGTAGTAAACTGCATCAGTAGAAAGTACTGCTTAAGACCCTTAAGGCATCATAAGTGAAAATTGTGTCCTTTAATAAACAAGGGTCACAAACCACAGAAGTTATAAAGTGTCTACTCTTTCAAATATTGGCTATTTATTATAATTTTTGTCATGTGATGTCCAGTGACTTTGCTCATGTTCAGTCACATCAAATTTGAAAAAGTAAAATTGCTGGTATACTTGTTATTTTACATATATTAGACAGGATGTGCAGCAGGTAAGGGTGATAAAGGATAATGAGGGAAACATACTCACAAGTGAGGAGAGTGCATTGTGCAGATGGGAAGAGTACTTTGAGGGGTTGATGAATGAAGAGAATGAGAGGGAGAGAAGGTTGGATGATGTGCTGAAAGTGAATCATGATGTGCAGTGGATTAGCAAGGAGGAAGTAAGGGTAGCTATGAAGAAGATGAAGAACAGAAAGGCTGTTGCTTCAGATGATATACCTGTGGATGCATGGAGGTGTTTAAGTGAAATTGCAGTGGAGTTTTAGCTAGATTGTTTAATGAAATCTTGGAAAGTGAGACGATGCCTGAGGAATGGAGAAAAAGTGTTTTGGTACCGATTTTTAAGAATAAGGGTGATGTGCAGAACTGTAGTAACTACAGAGGGATTAAACTGATCAGTCACAGCATGAAGGTATGGGAAAGAGTAGTGGAAGCTAGGTTAAGAAGGGAGGTGATGATTAATGATCAGCAGTATGGTTTCATGCCAGGAAAAAGCACTACAGATGCAATGTTTGCTCTGAGAGTGTTGATGGAGAAGTACAGAGAAGGTCAGAAGGAGTTGCATTGTGTCTTTGTGGATTTAGAGAAAGCATATGACAGGGTGCCTAGAGAGGAGTTGTGGTATTGTATGAGGAAGTTGGGAGTGTCAGAGAAGTATGTACGAGTGGTACAGGATATGTATGAGGGTAGTGTGACAGCGGTGAGGTCTGCGGTGGGAGTGATGGATGTGTTTAAGGTGGAGGTGGGATTACATCAATGATCAGCTCTGAGCCCTTTCTTATTTGCAATGGTGATGGACAGGTTGACAGACGAGATCAGACAGGAGTCCCTGTGGACTATGATGTTTGCAGATGACATTGTGATCTGTAGTGAGAGTAGGGAACAGGTGGAGGAGACCCTGAAGAGGTGGAGATATGCTCTAGAGAGAAGAGGAATGAAGGTTAGCAGGACTAAGACAGAATATATGTGTGTGAATGAGAGGGAGGATAGTGGAATGGTGAGGATGCAGGGAGTAGAGGTGACAAAGGTGGATGAGTTTAAGTACTTGGGATCAACAGTTCAGAATAATGGTGAGTGTGGAAGAGATGTGAAGAAGAGAGTACAGGCAGGATGGAGTGGGCGGAGAAGAGTGTCAGGAGTGATTTGTGACAGAAGAGTACCAGTAAGAGTGAAAGGAAAGGTCTACAAGAAGGTAGTGAGACCAGCTATGTTATATGGGTTGGAGACAGTGGCATTGACAAAATGGCAGGAGTCAGAGCTTGACGTGACAGAGTTGAAGATGTTAAGATTTGCACTGGGTGTTATGAGGATGGACATGATTAGGAATAAGTATATTAGAGGGTCAGCCCAGGTTGGATGGTTTGGAGACAAAGCCAGAGAGGCAAGATTACGTTGGTTTTACATGTGCTGATGAGGGATGCAGAGTATATTGGGAAAAAGATGCTAAGGATAAAGCTGCCAGGTAACAGAAAAAGAGTGAGGCCTAACATAAGGTTTATGGATGTGGTGAGAGAGGACATGCAGGTGGTTGGTGTGACAGAGCAAGATGCAGAGGACAGGAAGAAATGGAAACAGTTGATCTGCTGTGGCAACCCCTAACGGGAGCAGCCGAAAGAACAAGAAGAAGATGGGAAATTTTTACACAACACATATAATTATAACGTACAGACTTACACTATTTGCTATTTCTTCATCAGAAAGTTCTCTTTCCTGTAAGGTATATTGCGTAATAATTATCCATAATAATTTATGTCAATCCAGTTTCATATTGGGAAGAATCACCTAGTTCAGTTTTCTGCTCTTTCTCAATGAAAGATTTAGGAATATTAATTTTTAATTTTGTTATTCTCCTATACACAATAATATATTCTTTTACCATTGCCACATAGCTAAGATTCATAGAAAGAAAGTAACTTCCTTCACAAAAATATGTTTCCACTCCTTACAAATTGCTTTCTAACTAGTCCCTAACCTACTGCTAGGCACAGACATATGCAGGAAGTTGGTTTCTGCAGTTCAATACCTACAGCAGCTGTTATCACTTTTCCTACTCTTTGCATGCAGACCAGCTTGGGTGTTGCACCATCTATTTATGACTGTCATCAGTTGATCTCTAATCATTGACCGTCTTTCTAAACTGCTTACTCTTTCATTTACCTTGCTCCATTTGACAGGAGCAAACAAGATCCTTTCTAAGCTCCATGCAGAAAATTAAATTTAGTGTGGCTTCTTTCTTCCAGCATATCTCTAAAAATGATGCCACCTTCCTTTTCTTATACATACCCACATACTCTGCATAGTTTTCTAGATAATGAAATTGCATATCTGATATCTTTTGGGACTCCCATATATAGGGTTATCACCTTTTCAGATGTCCAAATGAAATATTTTGTAAGGAAATATGACATTTTGCAGGATAAACCATACATGCAACCAGTGCAAAGGACACAATGCCACATTATTGCCAAAAAAAAAAAAAAGAATTCACACAATGAATTTAAGCTGTCTGTGTTTTGTACCATGTTAAGGTATTTCAGATATAAAACATTTGTTTTTTGTAACTATTAGCAAATATTTGGGAAGTATTTTTTGTCTTTAAATTTTAGGAAGTTTACCAATTTTTGTATTTTTTTTCAAGGCACAACTGTCAGAATATGGACTGTCCTGCATATAGAGGGACAGGTGGTAACCAAATCTATATAGCTTAAAGCTTATTAAAAGTGAAACATTTTGATTGTGGGACTTGGATTTTGCACGTCTGCTTATTATCCATTTGGCTAACAGTATCAAAAGGTTATGCAATTTCGTCAATATATGTCCAGTCCCTAATGCTGGTCTCTATGTGTCAGTGTCAGTGACTTGATATCTCATCATAATTTTTGGGTAGTGCCAAATACTCCTGCCATCAAGGCCAATTCTGTAAGGCTCATGTTTTCCTTATCCAATTTATTCCCCATTTCCTTAACCAATTATTTCAGTAGTCCATACCTTCAGATAAATTTCCTAGAAGTTCTGTGTGTCTCTTCCCTTTTTCTTATACATGTACACATTATGTGATATTAAAAGCTGTAGAATAAGCAGGAAAGTGTGGCAGTCCCTAACATCCAATTGAGTTGATTCCTGCTGTCCAGTAATAGCTATTCTGTGCTCCTCAGATAAATTTATACACCTTATCTTCTTTCTAATTGGGCTCTAATTCTAGTTTGTTTGATGCCATTGGAATGTGTCACATCAATGGCATCATAAGGGGAGCTACCATACCTTTAGTCATATTAACACTACAAACAAAGGAGTACACATTATCTCCATTTGTCTTTCAAACTGTAATAAAACCTAGAGCTAAGATCTATCAGATTCCTTATTTCTATAGCTTAGAGAAAGATACCAACACTTATTTATTTATTTATTTGTTTGTTTGTTTGTTAATTTATCTGTTTTCATTTCAGTTTGATGAATGGAGAAGTCCACTGGGCCTAAAAATAACCCATTTTCAGTGGAGGCCTGGAGAGAAAAGCTCCAGTAACAATGACAAACATATTAGCATATACACATACAAAGCAAACAAGTCATGCAGCTTTATATAGCATTCTACAGTAAAAAATAATCTACATTCTGCAATAATAATAATAAAATCTAGCAAATGTACAGTCTAAGAGTCATTGACATCTTATGGGCAGTGGTGAGTTTAAGGAGGTTCAGATAGCTGGGAAGCTCGAGCCATTACAGTGAGTGGAGGGAGATGCAGTGATGGGATGAGTTCCTAGAGTTAGTGCCGAGTTTGTAGATTTTATTGTAGTACACTTCTAATTTAGTTTGAAGGCCGAGACAAAAATTCAAGAACAGAGGAGCACCATACACTAGGGAAATTAGGGATTAGGGATATTTATACTTAAGAATTTTGGAAGGTCTACCTATATTATTTTGTAGGCTCCCCCGGCTTGGTATAAGACCTGATCTAACCAGGACCATTTTTTCTGCAAATGGAAGTAAGTCCAGACACTTTTTTTAAGTGTCTAAAAACTACTAACACTTCCAGAGGTATGCACTATGTTTTCAGCTAAAAAGGAGCAGTTACCTGGAAATACAAGGGAGCTGTGACCTAGAAATACAAGAGAGCAGTTACCTGGAAAGAGTTGGAAGAAAAAGGTACAATTCAGCTTAGTCTCCAGATCCTTCAACATGTAACATACTTAGACAATAGGCATATCTAACTGGTGGTGCTTTGAATGGGAGCCTCATATGAAACTGTTCCATTTCTGTATAAATCAAAAAAGAGGAAAGGAATGAATGATATATAGCTTGCAATGAAGTAAAAATCAATCAAACCCCCCCCCCCCCCATACCAGACAGAAAAAATAAATGGCCCCTTCACAAAACCAACCACTAACCGAATTTGGAAAGGACATTTTCAGCAGCTGTGCATTTCACCGTGAGGACTTTAAAGAAATAAGCAAGTAGGATTTAGCACCAAAGCTCTGACTCCCGTTGACAAATCCTTCCTGGCCTAGTTATTCTTGAAAGAATATCATTAAGACAACATCATACAATGTTAGTTGTAACCTTCATATTCATATTACACAATGATATAGGCTTATAATTTTTTGTATCGTTGAAGTGCCCTTTGCCATTTCTAAGCAAAATAATTATACCTTTATCCATTAAGGAAATAAACAGCTTAAACCTCTTACCGTAATTTAAAAATTCTACTAACGTTACAGCAAGCTCACTGATGCCTTCTTTTATAGTTATATGGAAAAGCTATGTATCGCCCACCTTGCCCCATTTATACACTTAATTGGCTCTAAACAAATATCTGTATCTAATAAAACCTGCTTTATGGTTAGGTAATTCTCCTGTATAATTGGGGACTTTCAGTGTCACTATATACCATGTTTCTCACTGATACACATAGCTCTCAACCTTCCATCTCCAAAA
The DNA here is from genome assembly GCF_019279795.1 of Protopterus annectens. NCBI lineage: Eukaryota > Metazoa > Chordata > Ceratodontiformes > Protopteridae > Protopterus > Protopterus annectens. The sequence goes on from NC_056730.1 coordinate 618,145,203, forward strand.
TGAGGAACACTCGCCTTCATAATGTGGGACAAATGGGCAAAATGTGGAACACATACTAATGGCTTATTAACAACTTTAACTAGGAAGGTCATAGGATGGTTAAAATATGCTGTTTTTACTTATAAGGAAGATATTTTAATGAATTAATATGATTAACTTCTACTTACCATGGATTTCACTTAAAAAAATTCCTAACACTGAATGTGTGACAGACTCTTTCAATGTAGAACTTTGAGAAACTTCGAGGAACAATAACTTTTTAAGACCCCAAATGAGGTACGTTCCTCGTAATGAGGTACACTTGAGAGGTATGCTGATACATAACCCTTTGTAAAAAGAGATGAATCTTTTTGTTACCTCTTAAGTTTTACATTTGTTTTTTTCATTGTTTTCTTAATCTATGCAATCATCTGTTTTTCCCTCCTTTCCTGAAATTGCCTTGTGATATTGCATTTGGTTTGGGCATCCCCTCCTGACCACAAAAAGTTCTGTCTACTTATGAAAGCATTAATAGTAATTGCTTTTGCTATTACTTTTCAATTAGTTACCCATAGTTATAATTACCATTATTCACTGATGCTGTCCTCATTCATCTCTGACTTTCCATTTTTTCTTTGTATTTAACTCTGTCTCTGCCATCAAGTTTGCTCTGAGAACTCCCTTCGCCCCATCTCAAAAAATAATCCCTACTTCATGCTTTCCCTACTAATTGTCATTGAGGAACCTTCTAATCAATTTTCTTAGTCTGTTTTTTTCCTTCCTTGCTTCCACTTACATAGTGCTTGCTTCCAACCCTTGACTAAGATAGGTGTTTCTATACACTGAAGGCACAATCCAGCAGTGACATGATCTAATCAATGTATATTCTTTATTTTGTAATCAATTACTTCAGGTAAATCCTGATCTGATATTGTTAATCCTTGTTCATTCCTTATGCATGGGGTATCAGTTCCGACCTCGGAACTGAGCAGGCCATTTTCCAAGCTCGTGTCAGCTACAAACTCTCGAGCTAAACTCTTATCCATAATCCTCATCTCCCTGTTACCTCAGATTTCATTTGCCGCATTGCTATTCGGTCATGTCAAGCTGCTTCTCTTGAGCTAAGTATAGTTATTTGTTGTCAGAATAGTCATTTATATAACTTTTTCTATCAGAAAAGTTTCTATTTCATAGGATCATAGGATCATAGATTAGTACTAGGCTAACTGCCCTTGTGAGCCATTTTAAGCCTAGCCAGTTATGAGCCTTGAGAGGCTCAAACCCTGCACCTTATGTTTGTAAGGCAAACACCTTAACCATTAAGCCACCCTCCCAACCATTAAGCCACCCTCCCGACCTCGGAACTGAGCAGGCCATTTTCCAAGCTCGTGTCAGCTACATTGTCTCTTACCCTATTGCATCTAGCGACCATATTTTTTTGAGTTGTTCTTCTCTTTTCTCTACACTTTTTTACCGCAAGGTATTTCTCCCCTACCATTGTTGGTAATCTTCCTTTCTTCATACCTTCAGGTATTCTTTTATACCATTGCTGGTACCCTTTTTACTATCCCTTTTTTCTATCATGGCAGATAAGAAAGGTAGTCTGGGTTTTAAAAGGTGTTCTGATTGTGGAAACAAATTACCTACATCTGATGCATACTCTTTGTGCGTTTATTGTTTGGGGGCGTCCCATTTATCTGTTGACCCGTCCTGTACTATCTGTGAAAAATTTTCTAACAGAACCTTGTTAGAAAGGAAAAATAAGTTGTTGCAGAAGGGACTTCTTAAATCTCCCTTTTCAGAGGCTATTTCTGGGTTGAAGGTCTCAACCCCTCCTAGAGCCCATAAGAACATTTTGGATGTTCCTACTAAGGCCAAGTCTTTGCCTTCGTCCCAGGCTGGGGACTCCCACCAACCAAAACCTAAAAAGGCTAAAGTTTCCACTCCAGAGCACACTCAGTCAGCCCCATAGCTTTCGGTACCTAGACTTTCGGCACCAAGGCTTTCGGCTCCATTAGTGATCTCGGCACCAAGGGGCTCCTTGGTTCAAACTATTATGACTACTGTATCGGCACCGACCGCTCATTCGGTGCAGACCTTCACCACATCGGCTCCAACATCTTACTCGGAACCGACACCTCAGTTATTGGCTCCAATTTTGTCGGTTATAGCTTTGGCACAGGCAACCACTTCAGCACCGATCCTGGTGTCAGTGCAGACCGTGACCTCGGCACAAATTACTTCCTCGGTGCAGACACCGATAGACCAGTCTTTCTCAGCACCATTGTTCTCAGTGCAGACTGGTGAGGTGGGTACCAAGCTTTTCTCTTCTGTGGACAGGCCTGTTTCTCCCTCAGTCTCTGTGAGGTCCACTAGAAGCCTTTCCAAACACAATGTGTTGTGTCTTGTGGATGAAGTGCTTTTGGTCAGAGGTATCCCAGCCCCCCCAGGACCTATCGTTCCTTGGGAGGTGATCACCCATCTCCAAAGACCCCTTCTTATTCTCCTCCTTCATTGCCTTTGAAGTCCATTGATATAGCACAGTCTTCCCCCTCTGCAGTTCCCTTTATGGATCTCACTAAGGAACCGCAGTTGCCGTTGAGGCAAGAAAGTTTTGCTATGACCCAGGATGGCAGTTGTGACACCCGTAATTTGCTGCTCCACAGCCATCCGGGGACTCCAAGTCAGCAGGCTGAGCCACTTAGGGGAGGGGTGACCCCTGTCCTGGACACCCACTCCTCTTCAGGTGGACCAGCCTTCCAACTGATGGAGAAGGCTTATGCTTCTGCTGGTGATACTGGGCTGTCTATCCCCCTGCCCTCCTCTGGTACACTGATTTCACAAGTCGCACCTAGCGGACACTGGGTGCAAGGGTTCAGAACATATTCCCACAGGAAACGACTTTTCTGCTGTCTTCCCCAGCTTCTTCCTCTGAGGAAGTCCACCAGAAAAGTTCATGTAAGAGGAAGCACATGGACTCCACAGAGGAGTCCCTCACTGAAGACACAGATTTTGATGAGAGGGAAGGATCCCCTCGGTCACCCTCTGAGGCATCCTTCAATGATATCCCCAAAATCCTTAAGCAGAGAGGTGACTGGCAGTCAGATTAGAATCTGACCTCTGAGGAGTCTGTGTTCCTGCAGGCTTTTTGCGCCTGGCACCCTACTTCCTGGGTTACTCCACCTGCCGATGAACTTGTTCGGCTCATCATGCAGTGTGCATGGAAGGCTCCTGACATCATCGAGGCTATTCCACGGAGGTCAGATAAGATTTTGTCCCCTCCTGCTATGGATCCCCATTGGTCAAAAGGTCTTCCTGTGGATGCTCTGGTGGTGGCGGCAGCAACAAAAAAGGATCTGGTAGAAGAAGAAAGCCAGACTGTCCATCTGCCTAACAAAGAGTCCCAGGCCCTGGACAGGATAGGGAAGTGCACCTTTACATCAGCGACCTTTGCTATCAGGTCCCTGAATTATATAACCCACATTACCAGGCTTCAAAGAGATCTGATTTCCGAGCTCTCTGAAACCTTGGCTGGTGCCGTGTTTGATGAGGTCCGTAACAAAGTGGCCATTCAGCTGGCCACCATTGAGTCAATATCTAACTCCTCTATATGACTGATTTCTCATGCATCAGAAGGAGCAGCTGGAGCGGCAGGTTCATCTGCGGTCTTGAGATGACATGCCTGGATGCGCTTGTGCAATTTCACGGAACCCTTTAAGGCTTCCTTTCTTAATGCTCCCATTGAGGCCTCTTTGTTGTTTGGACCCAAAGTTAAAAGCACACTGGCCAGATGTGAACAGGATGGTAAGACCCTTTCTGCCGTAGGTGTCCGTTATTCTTCCCTTCAATGTGCTTTCTCCTGAAACCAAAAGAGTGGGAAGATATGGTTCAAGAAATCTCAGGGTCCTTTCCGTGACACACAGGCTGAGTTCTCCCCTAGAGGCAGAGGGGGAAACTCACAGGGAAGATGCTCCTTTCAAGGCAGAGGGGTCCGCATAACCAGGGCTCCAGGGACTCTTTCTCTGGCCAATTCTACCAGCAGTCCTGAAGAGGGGCCCAACTCCTTTCCTCTGGAGGTGGTTGGGGGTCGTTTCTCCTTGTACCCTTCTGCCTGGCTACAAAGGATTATAGTCAGAGGTTATCATATCCCCTTCAATATTTGTCCTGTCCCTTCAAAAAAACTTCCTGACGTTCCACCCAGTCAAATGGGAAGAAGCAGAAATAGAGACAGAAAAACTGCTAAGAAAGAGAGTCATCCAAATAGTCCCTCCAGACCAGATAGGATCCGGATTCTACTCAAGGCTATTTCTGGTGCCAAAGAAAACCGGGGACTGGAGACCAATTTTGGATCTCAATGCATTGAACAAGTTTGTGAGAGTACAAAAATTCTGGATGGTCACAATACAGTCTATCCTCCCACTTTTGGAAAAAGATGATTTGATGTGCTCAGTAGATATTCAAGATGCGTACTACCACATAAAGGTGGACAGGCCATCAAGAAGATTTCTGCACTTCCGTGCGGGAGCCAGCCACTACCAGTTCAGAGTACTGCCCTTTGGACTCTCTACAGCCCCCAGAGTGTTCACAAAGTGCATGGCAGTTGTCACAGCTCACTTGCAACTTCAAGGATTCTAGGTGTTTCCATACCTAGACGACTGGTTCATTTACGCCCCCACCAGACATCTACTGGAAGAAGCCCTGGCATACTCTCTCCTCACTGCACAAAGGCTAAGCATGACCATAAACTGGCAAAAATCCAATCTCACCCCATCTCAGTCAACAGAAATTTTAGGGGTTATCTTGGATACAACAATCTGCAGAGCTGCCATTCCAGAGCACAGAATTTTAAGGATAAAGCAACAACTGATTCCAATCCTTTCAAGGGAGAAATCCACAGCTCACTCTGTTCTACAGCTGTCAGGTTCCATGGCAGCCTCCATCACCATTGTCCCCCTGGCCAGGTTTTATATGAGGCTTCTACAATGGCTACTGCTCACCCAATGGTATCCTTTTCAGCATCCTCTTTCAGCCAAGATTCGAGTAACCCACAGGTGCAAACAGGATTTAAATTGGTGGATGACACACAATCTGTCGCAATGGTCTCACCCCTTCTCCCCCCAGCAACCCAAGGCCACAGTGACCACGGACGCCTCCCTGATGGGGTGGGGGGAGCTATGTCAGGGACAGACAGTCCAAGGCACTGGGTCTGAACTGGAAGCCCATCTGCATATAAATGTTCTAGAGCTGAGGGTGGTGCTTCTGGCATTGCAAGCATTCCATCCCCTGCTGCCTTCTGGGATGATTGCGATTCAATCAGACAACATGGCAGTGGTCTGGTACATCAACAAGCAAGGTGGAACCAAATCTTACCCCCTTTGTTGAGAGGCCATGAGGATATGGCAATGGGCGATGGCTACCAACCGTTTTCTTCTAGCAATGCACATTCCCGGGAGTTCCAACGTGATAGGAGACAGACTCAGCAGGTGCATTCTACAACCTCATGAGTGGTCCCTGAACCCCTTGATAGCGGCAGAGATCTTCCACTGCTGGGGCTGTCCTTGCTGCGACCTCTTTGCATCCCCGACAAACTACAAATGCAGCAACTACTTCACCCTGATTCCCCCTGCGGGACAGTCACCCAGGGATGCTCTAGTCTACAATTGGCTCTCGGGTCTTCGTTATGCATTCCCACCTTTTCCCCTCATTCCCTAGTTTCTAAAGAAAGCCCGTCAGTTAAAGAGCAAGGTGATCCTCATAGCACCATATTGGCCTCGTCAGATTTGGTTCCCCTCCCTTTGACCTCACCTACTAGATCGACCATGGATTCTCCATCCAACCCTGGAGTTGATCTCACATCCATAGAACCTGATTCATCCCAACTTGAACAGCCTGAAGCTCAGAGCTTGGCTACTCCCAATTCCCTTGATTGCCAGGCAGAATGATCTTTCTTTACCAGTACATGACATTCTCATTGCATCTCATAAGTCTTCCACTAGAATTACTTATCTAAGCAAGTGGGAAAGATTTACCTGTTGGCTGAAAGATAAACAAGTAGATCCCTTCTCAGCACCAGTGTCGATAATGATAGACTATCTGGCCGACCTTTTCCAATCAGGTCTATCAGCATCTACCATTAGAGTTCATTTGGCTGCAATTTCTAATTTCCATGAGGGTGTCCAAGATTCCTCTCTTATGTCTCACAAATTGTGCAAGACCTTCATAAAAGGTGTGAATCACCTGAAGCCACCTTTTAGAGAACCTATTCAACCATGGGATCTATCATTAGTTCTACAAGCTCTGACAATCCCACCCTTCGAACCAGCTTTTTCCTTGTGACCTCAAGCATTTGTCATGGAAAACCTTGTTTTGGTCATCATTACTTCTGCCAGATGTATCTCTGAGCTTCAAACTTTATGTATCAAGAGTCCATACTTGATTTTTCATAGAGATAGAGTGTCTTTGAGAACTAATCATTCATTTCTGCCAAAAGTGATCTCTGAAATGTCTATTAATCAAACCATTGAATTGCCAGTTTTCTTTCCCAATCATTCAAACAGAGGAGAGTATTGCCTACATACCCTAGATATCCACAGGCAAATCAGTTTTTACTTAAACAGGACTACGTCCTTTCATAAATCTGACCAGTTATTTTTGGCCTATTCTGGACCTAGATTAGGATCTACTGTTGCTAAGGTCACATTAGCTAGATGGTTGAAGGACTGTGTGACCTTCATTCATACACAATGTAATATCCCGTTGCCTACTACCATGAAAGCTCATTCGACAAGGTCGGTGGCAACTTCTGCTGCCTTCCATGCCAGAGCTTCTTTACATGACATCTGTGCAGCTGCAACTTGGGCTATGCCTCATACCTTCATCAATCATTACAAATTGGATTTGACCTCCAGAGGAAGAGCATCTTTTGGTTCTATGGTGCTCAGGAATGTCCTTCCATGAGACCCTCCCAGGAATAGAGGTAGCTGGGGACTCTGTACCATGCATAAAGAATGAATGAGGATTAACAATATCAGATAAAGAAGTTATGTCTTAGCATAACGTTCCATCTGTATTGTTGATCCTTGTTCAGTCGTTATGACCCTCCCTCCTTCCCCCTCCTGTGGCTTCTAGTGAATCTCACCATCCGGTTCTCTTAGGTCATTTGACCAGAGGTAGCCTCTACCTTCTTTTCACTTGCAAACTCAATCTGAGGTAACAGGGAGAGGGGGGATTATGGGTAAGAGTTTAGCTCGAGAGTTTGTAGCTGACGTGAGCTTTGAAAATGGCCGGCTCGTTTCCGAGGTCGAAACCTATACCCCATGTGTAAGGAATGAACGAGGATCAACAGTACAGATGGAACGTTATGGTAAGACATAACTTCTTTTTATATAATAGCATATCTAGTTAACTATCCCACCTTCAGATTGATGTGAAGGTATATTGTTTGTCAGTTCCATTTCATCTTCTCCTTAAATCTGTCCAATCATATTCATCTATCTTTCTCTGTAAATCTGTCTAATCACAATCATCCAAAATTGTATTAAGATTAGTTTCCTAATATAGAGTTCCTTCATTCCAAATAAGCTATCAAACTCGTGGTTGAATGTAACACAGAGATCTCCATCAATCATTTCAGATACTATCTTCAAAAGAAACTCTAGAAAGGAGTTTGGGTCATCACAGTGTGGGGTTTATGGATTTTCAAACTTCCACTGTACTACTGCTAGACTTAGCCATCTCAGTCACTGTCCCATATGTTTTCTAAACAAAATATAAATTCCATTTTGTCCCCTTCCAGTTTGTCTGCTATTGTATGACAATACCCTTCATTTTCCAGTAATACCCTGTTGCTGATGCTTAACTTTATTTATGCATGGAACACTGTATGACTGTATCCTCTTGTTGTTTTTTGGAAAATATTCCTTTTTTTATTATGTTGGAACACCCAGACACATTCCACAAAAGAACCTGTATAAACATAACATATTTGGCCTTAGATTCTTCCCTCTTTTATCTATTAAATACTACCTCTAAACTGAGATGAATATACCTTTCTGGCAAGAGGATTTACCTGTTTTAGCCCATGCTTGCCCACAGCAGGCATTAGAACTCTTGTCCCAGCCCAACCTGCTTTATTTATGTAACTGACGATACCAGGCACCTCTCCCACCATTCATTAGAAAGGTGACCTTGTTTTCATAACATTCTTATGGTAAAATGATTTCACCTGTACTATGTGCAGAGCAATAGCAAGACCTTAAATGTGAAGTGGTATTTATGTTGTGATAAAATAACTGTATTATAAGGGTGTAAACATGATCCAAACTCTTAACAGATTTTGAAATCATACTGACAATATTGAAAACAGACCACTTCACTGTCTTGCAACAATGAAGAAAAAGACAGATGTTATATGTAGCTCTGAATAATAGAATATGACACTATTTCATCATATTAGTGAACTGTATGTTAGGTTAAATCTCCAGAATTAAACATCTTTATCTAGCTGAGTGCAGATTTGCACTTACCACCCTGCTCTGAATATTCAGAAGCTAGTAGATAGACAGGGGTGACCTAGAAAGTTGAAACATAAACTATCCTGTGGATTCAATAAATTATGCTTAGGCTTAGCATGAAGCCTACATGGAGTTTATGTGTTTGCATGCATTACTGGTTTGCATACTGGATTAAACCACTTCTGTTTTAATTTTTATTTATTTATTTATTTTTTAATGTCTCCACCCCTTCTAGTACCTCTAACACAAAAAAGCTAAATTTATGATTCGGACCTTCTTTTAGATAGAAGTGGCACACACAAATGTAGTAATTGCAGTGCATGCAGGCATGGGGATTTTTTTCAGCATCCTTTTCTGCATTTTAATGGGTTCCGGCATGTAGCTCGCAAGACATTTCCCTGCGAGCTACATCACCGATACCAAATGGCTGCAACAGCAAGTTGCCATAGAGCAATATGGCTGAATAGCATAGCCGCTGCTGCTGTAACCTATGCACAGAAATATTTCTACTGGTGGTGATCCTTACAGACAGCTGCCCAGTTGTATTCTAGCAGGGCCAGCCATACTAGCTGTGTACCACATTCCGTATTCTCATGTAAGTAATGCATTTATTGTATTATTTATTTATTTTACTGTCAGACGTGTGACAATAAAATAAATAAATAATACAATAAATGCATTACTTACATGAGAATATGGAATGTGGTACACATCTAGTACGGCTATCCCTGCTAGAATACAGCTGGGCAGCTGTCTGTAAGGATGGCCACCAGTAAAAATATTTCTGTGTATAGGTTACAGCAGTAGTGGCTATGCTATTCAGCCATATTGCTCTACGGCAAATTGCTGCTGCAGCCATTTGGTATCGGCGATGTAGCTCGCAGGGAAATGTCTTGCGAGCTACACGCCGGAACCCATTAAAATGCAGAAAAGGATGCTGAAAAAAATCCCTATACATATATATACCTGCATGCACTGCAATTACTACATTTGTGTGTGCCACTTCTATCTAAAAGAAGGTCTGAATCATAAATTTAGCTTTTTTGTGTTAGAGGTACTAGAAGGGGTGGAGACATTAAAAAATAAATAAATAAATAAAAATTAAAACAGAAGTGGTTTAATCCAGTATGCAAACCAGTAATGCATGCAAACACATAAACTCCATGTTGGCTTCATGCTAAGCCTAAGCATAATTTATTGAATCCACAGGATAGTTTATGTTTCAACTTTCTAGGTCACCCCTGTCTATCTACTAGCTTCTGAATATTCAGAGCAGGGTGGTAAGTGCAAATCTGCACTCAGCTAGATAAAGATGTTTAATTCTGGAGATTTAACCTAACATACAGTTCACTAATATGATGAAATAGTGTCATATTCTATTATTCAGAGCTACATATAACATCTGTCTTTTTCTTCATTGTTGCAAGACAGTGAAGTGGTCTGTTTTCAATATTGTCAGTATGATTTCAAAATCTGTTAAGAGTTTGGATCATGTTTACACCCTTATAATACAGTTATTTTATCACAAAGTGATTTTATCACATGAAGTGACTCCTTAGTACATTAACAGAAATAAGCGCACAAGCTCATAGGTCCATGAAATGCATTCTTTTTCTGACTTGTGATCACCAATTTATGTAAAAAGTTAATAAAACAACAGGTTTTGTGTTTACCTCCACTCCACTCTTTTTGAGTTTGTCCAGAATTCTAGCAGAGAAGCTGAGTGATATGTTACCCTCTCAAATAAAAAGGTCCTCCCACATTGAAGATGATGGGGGAAGTCTTCTCATGTAAACATGTAGCAAGCTGCTTGCTATTAATGTAACAAGTAATGCTTTTACATGTCAATGTTGGGATCTGTGCTGTTTAATATTGTTGTCTGCCTCAGTAAAGTGTCCAGATGTGTGTGACAGCATGTCATTATTTCCATTCTTTTTCCCTTCCCAGCATTCCTTGAGCAGTTATGCCTGTCTGTGAAGACAAAGATAACAATATTGTGGAAACTATGCAAACCATATGACAAATATCTAAGCCAAGCAGCATGGTAATTGGTTGACCCCAGATCAATATAAGGGATACAACAGTAACACATAGTTATCATGTTAAATCATGAGCACAGTCACAGCCTCTGACACATGTGAATCTAGTATATGTTGTACAAACATTATTGCATGCTTATAACTGTATGCATGAGCTAAATACAATTATTAGTCATCACTAGCTTGCAAAATGCAGACGCCCTTGTGATGCTTGCTTATTATGAAATGTTACAAAGAAATACCTATCTGCACAAGTATTTGCAAATACAGGATACAAGTATTTGGTTAAGAGCGTTTATTCTGCCTTTTATTCTGCTTTTTATTCTGCTGGTTTGTCATTTGGAAGTATTAAAATATTTGGACCTTTGCTGGTGTGTTCCTTGCTCACCGTCTGGCTACAGAAGGATTTTTTTTCTAGATACAATACTAGTGTTGATCTGAAGGTCATGCCACAGACTGCAAATGACAGTGTGAACTCTGATATAGCAAACACCCACTCAGTCTGGGAATAAGCAGGCAATATGCAACAGATCTGTCACTAGGAAACACATACAGTATAAACAACAATCAAAGCACTACAAACTTGTAAACAAAGCATCTACCTCTAACTATGTGTGACAGATGCACAAACCCGACTGTCATATAGGTTGAGAGCTACAGTTCAAAAACTATCTTCAGAAAACATGACTTGCTGCTAAATGATATTTCAACATATTTGAATTTCTGTCAGACTTGTAAACACAGGTATAGTGTGATTATTGCACTTACCTTACTAATGCATCGTGGGTATTCCAGCATTCTAAGAAATATACATGGTAATATAAAAAATACATGCCTATAACAAGGATAAGAGGCATTTCATTTAACAAAATAGTAAAATTAGCAACATACCTCCCTCCTTCCACTGCTCCTCAAGCCTGTGCATCCACTTGATACACAGGGCATGATTTCAAGTCCTGTCAACCTCACCTGAAAAACAAAAGAGCAACTCTGAATGATGTAGTCCTTACCTAATAAGAATATACTTTGCTCAGATCAGTTTAGATGAAATTTATTTCTGAAGAACATCACAGAATCACCATGCACATTTTGCAATGTTACACATGCACATCTTTACATCTTTGAGCACATTCAAACACAAAGTGGAGGACATGAGATTTAAATGTGCAAATCTAATTTACATCCACACTCTAAACCTGACATATACCTGCTTTGCTAATCCATCATGGCTGAGAGTTTGTGTTGTGAATACAGTAAAAAGACTTGGGATTATGAATGTGCAGGGAGGGATTACTAATATGTTCTGGGCATGCAGGTAAATAATTTGAAAGAATGAATTCATTTCAGCACTTTGGTCACAACCAGAAACAGCTAATGAAACCCTAAATCCTTCATTAAGTGGGACAGTGTCATGTATTGCATAGCTTCTGTTACCAGACACATAAAATGTGCTCTACATCAGGGACACAGTAAGGTATGTTGGAGGACTACATTTACAGATATTACAGATATTCCTTGGCAAAGTGCACATCACAAATCAAATGCATGCATCACTGCATCTCCCTGATCTGCATTTCAACTGTAAGTCTGACCATCTAACTCCCTCAAAAGATAAGATGTGATTGTTGAAGTAAATGTAATAATGAATGACAAAACCACACGACAGCACTTTTGAAAATAATGCCATATTTCACAAAACTGTTTGTCAGACATATTATAGTATGTTTCAGCCTTTACACATTATAGGGTTACCACCTGTCCCTCTTTGTGAGGGACAGTCCTTCTTTTGGCAGTTATGTCCTGCTTAAAAAACTTACAAATGGCAAATATCCTGAGATTTTAGGATAAAAATATTTCCCAAGTTTTCTTTCATAGTTGCATAAAACAGTTATTTTGTATGTGAAACACCTAAATATTATACGAAATAGCATAAACAGCTGATATGCTACAAGAGTAAGATTTTATTTTGACAAAAAAAGTGAAGTTTTGTCCTTTGCAATAGCCGTGGGTATGTTTTGCCTTGAAAAATCTCACATTTCTACAAAAAAAGTCTCACTTTGGGCATTTGAAAAGGTGGCAACCCTATACACATATCCCTGTATTTAAAGAGATGCTGTTCACAGAACATTATGGATTACAGAGATATTCATAGGAATTCAATGAATAACCAAGTTATTTGTAACCATGCACAAAATAAACGTTAGTATCAATAAGCAGTTTTGTAGAGAAGAATGTTAGACAATGTGTGACATACACAAAGATAACAATATAATGTTTCCCCTGTGTGGAGTTGAACCTACAGCATGACAAAATATATGGATAGTAGCTGGATTCTTTACAGGGAAAGCTAACAGAAAGCATACATTTCTTCTTAGCAAACAGGTACTGCATGTTTGTATTTGTGTTCCTGTGGAAAAAGGATGAATACAGAAACTTCTAACACTTTATTTGCCATTATAATCTAAAGAAATAACAGTTATCAACATATAACTGAAAGCATATCTGCAAGCAGTCAGACAGACATTTCTCTTGGCTTAAACAAATGGGACCATACTAAGAATATTCACTTTATTAACAGGAATTAATTAAAAAAAGTTATTTATGAGTTATTATTCAGACATATACAGGAAGAGTAGGTAATACTTTCATAATATAACAGGTAACTACAAAATGCGTAGTCATCAGAAGCATAGGCACCATAGGCATCAGTGATACATGATTATAGTGGAAGTGGGAAATGATGTTGATATATGTTGAAAACAGATGTACATCCACAATGGTCAGTATTATGTACATTATAAAAGTTAGTAAATAAATTAACAGTATGGGAAAAGAACCCATACTTACATGGAGAGCAGTCACCATACTTTCTTAATTATCCAGATGAGCTAATTGTTAGAACAGCTATGTAATGGTTATAAAAGCCAGGTATTTGATACATTTGGGACAAAGCTATAACTCAAAACTCTGTAGGAATGCTTAGGCATGCATAGTATTATGACACTTACTGTAGGTATTCACCAACTGTCTCTGCACCTTGGTGACCCTCCATGAAGCTCCTCTGTGTCCCTCTGATGAAAATCATTGTAGCAGTTGTGAACCTGCAGTCCAGTCCAGTAGAACCCCATATGTTACTGATGATACTTCGCAACCCAGTTCTAAATGCTAATCATCAAAAAGTTCCATGCCTTGGTTCTCATCTGATGCTCCACTCCAGCATAGGGGGTTAACATCTGGGTAGTCTGATCTCCAGTCCAATTGGGTACCCAGAATGACATGTTGAAGCCTTCTGCAAGTAGCCATCTTGATAATGATACACCAATTAAAAATGTAGTCATATTTGAAATTTGCTCACTGAGGTCCCACTCAGTTCACAGGTAGCAATGGTCTGATCTGTAAATGTATCAAGGTCAATATTAATAGTGGCACTTTTGTCAAGTAATCAGATTATTGGAAGGTAATAAGCACATTGTACTGTTTATTAATACCTTGCAGAGTGCATCTTACCGTTATGCCAAACTATTTGTTAATGCACCGAATTTCAAGAACTTATGTAGAAGTGCGCAAATGGGATTTCAAAACTTGGAAGTTTAATGTACCTCATTAATTATGTATGGTGTGATGATGTGAGGTATTGCCAACTATGCCAGGAGAAGTAGGGCAGTGGATGTGTAACATATGCCAGCATAGCTAGCTGTAGTTTTGTAAAGAATTATATGTCATTTGTGTATCAGACTGAAGGTGCTTGTGTTGAAAATGCATTTGTAAAGCTGCTTGTGTTAAAAATGTACCAACAGTGAGTCCTTCTGCACAGAAAAGAAATACATCTGTATGTCAGATTGCATTGTAACTGTTTAAATGAATATATTTTATCAGAAGATACTGGAAGATAAGAGGTTAATCTTAGTTCAGCTAATTTAGAAAAATAGTCTGAAATTCAGTTACCACATTTAGGTCATAAAGATTGTATCTTACAGTTCTAATTGCAGCCAGAGACAAAATATCTGTGAAAAGCCAGGACTAGGAATCCTACTGTATTGCCCTCAGAAGTGAACTAATTGCTATTCTGGAATGGGGGGGGGGTGAAAGGGTTTTATAACTTTCAGATGCTATAACATGTCATAACAAAGCTCTATGTGTGTGTATTATAACACATAAGTGTTAAATTCTGGTTCAGTTTCTAGTAAAAGGGGGTAGTGTGGGAACCAGAGACAGATAACCAGATGTATGTAATGCCATTCTTTAATCCAGCACTGAAATGATGCTTTAATACTAGATGAGACAGAAGTCTGAGGGCAGTTTATTTTTGAAACCTGACAAAGATGGATCACTCACCCACTTCATCTTGTCTTGCTTTAGTAAGTAATCAGGGAATAGTAATTCTTCAGTCAGGACAATATAGTGAGATTAGTTAAGTACTGTTTTTCTGTATCTGTGTGAATCTATCCATCTGTGTTATTTTTAATATTTCCTGTGTATGAAACTCTGGTGTTTATTGTAAATAGAAATTCAGTATTTTCATGCTCCTTTATTATTTATTTAACATTTTCATTGTGGCTGGTCTTTTAGAGAATATGTTAAACTTTGAGAGTACTTATATTTATTTGGTGACACTGTGACCACACTTGAAAACCTTGTTGCATTGGTCAAACACTTCTATTTGTATTAGTGTTAATTTTACTCTGTATAATTGGGTACCCTTAGAGTAGCTGGCTTTAGAGTACCCTGGTGCCAGTGCCTACCTTATAGTCTGGACAGAGGGGTCATAACTGGTAAAACTGTGCCAGCCTTTCCCAGGGGTGTGTGTGTGTGTGTGTGTGTGTGTGTGTGTGTGTGTGTGTGTGTGTGTGTGTGTGTGTGTGTGTGTGTGTGTGTGCATGTGTGTGTGTGTGAAAATGAAATCTCAAAGAGTGTGTGTGTGTCAGCTACGACACAGAGCACTGGTTTCACAGAGAGGGTGTTGGAGGACTTGGCTTGGAACACTCTGTTGAGAACTCAACTCTACAGCTGTGTCAGAGGGGATTCTTATTTGGGGCTGGAGAGACAGAGGGAAATCCAGCCACAAGACTGAGTGTGTTTTCTGTGTGCTCTTAAGGGAAATTGTGCTTGGTACAGAGAGCTGCATCTGAAAATACTGTGTGTATCTATTTTTGTTCCAAGTGAACATCCCTCACCAGTGTCTGTGGTAAGGACTGAGGGACCTTGATTACTGGTCCAGAGGAGGTTCATCACATATGGTACAAATGGTACTTAAAAATGGATGCTCATTAGGTGCTCTTACTTTGAGTTATACCTAAGTCATAGATAAGGTAAGTTGACACCTGCTAGCCCTTCTGCTTTGGAGAATATTAGCTCTGTTAACATTGCTCATTGTTAAATGTATCTGTGTAGATTCATTTTTATGGAAAATGTGTGCATTCCGACAAGTATTTGCTACTTACTGGATTGGTGTTTGATTTACCTGCATGCATGCAAGTATTGATATCCGTATTAAAGACATGTATTAATCTCCCATTTAAAGTTGGATAGACAGATTTACATATGAAAAGTGAACAGTACATACAGATGGATTTAAAGATTATCTGTATATCTTGTGGTTGATTCCATACACTCTGTGGTGTACATATGGAAACCTACAAATTCAGACAGTGTCCATATGTACTATGTCCTTTTGCTGTTACAGATATTTATTCAGTGGTAGTTCTTAACACAAGTCTTATAACTACTGGTTCAATACAAAAAGGATCAATACTCTCTGCTTGTGGATATTGAGATTTTCCAATACTTTCCTTAAGCTGTTCAATTGATAATTTGCAAATAAACGTTGCTGAAGTGGATGGCATTCACTTCTTAGTAATGATTGAGTTGATATGAGATGTTTTTTAATACTTATCTGTTTAGGCTGCAATTGCATTACATTATAACTACAGCAACACACATTTCTGTCATACACATATGTTTGTGTAGTATTTTAATGTGAAACACATGCAAACTGTATCTCATGTGGCATAATGGTGTTATGTTTGGCCCTCCTTTCAGTGGATATATAGTGTAAGGAGTTTGTCTCCCACAGACAGCTTTTACAGATATCGCAAGATACATTGATTGTATAGCTGTTATGTATGATGGCATTGTTATAAGTTTTTATATGTCACATTACAATATTTTACAATGACTTTTGCATTTCACAGGAATGTACAGTGTTTATGGTGATATAACCTGTCCACATAATCATCTGCATAACTGGGCCCCCACATAAATATGAACATGTGCATATCACTGTCTTTCAGATGGCAAAGAGACCTGGGGTGAAAAATTCTCCTTATAGGAAAATGATATTAAAATAGATGCTCTGCAACAACATGGATGGAGACTCTTTGGATAGGTAGGGAATACAATATGGAAGAAAGAAGTGTAGGCTAACATCACCAACAGGATTAATGTGGTTGGAGGTCACAGTAGATCTCATGAGGCCTGTTGCTGATGCTGCTGTGACATGATCCTATGTGCAGCCAACAAGTGACAACAGTATGAGAGATTGGGGATGCCACTGGTGGAGGCCCACCACTAGCCCCCCCCCAATGATATCACAATATTTCTCGCATCTGTATATGGCAAGTGGGGAACGACGCATACCCAAGTGGGATAGAAGCAAGTGTTCCAGGCTGGACATATACGTCTTACTTTGCATGACATGGATGACTATAGTGTCAATCATGACGTACTGCTGCTGAATGCATATGTCAACCATGACATACTGCTGCTAAATGCATATTCATACATTGTCATTTTGGATTTAAAGGAACACATTAAATTGTGCACAGAGATCTACACAGGGTGATGATGATCAACATAAGTGTAATGACATGTAGCCATACAACTGCAGTACAGACAGAACAGTGCAGCCAACATGGGTAATGCTGTCTGCATTAATTAACATGTCCATCTACTTCTGCACACCACCAGGGAATATCAGGTGAGTGTCTCCATACAGTGTTACTGTGACCACTACCTGTTATTGCCTCAGCCTCTTGTCATGGCACTGCTATTTACTGTCATTGATATTTCCCTAACATTATAAACTACAGGTACATCCAGTGGGGACCTAAGCTATGCAGGTGCAAGTACAAAGCACAACAGGTTCATTGTTTGCAGTAATGTGTAGCAGACCTGTGATACCTGACATAAATGTCACTGTTTTTCTACACAGGGACTTCTTGCCAACAGCTGCAATGTCTGGCAAGTGTGTATCCACAGCCCCTGTTACTGTGTCATATATGTCATCCTGTCAGTATGCCATTGCCTGCATACATGACTGTGTTGTCTTTCTCTTTACTTTACTACTGCAGGATCTGCAGTACAATACAAAAATTCACAACAGCAGGAGTCTGTCACTGGTGTACTATTACCTATCATTCACACATGTCCTTGCTGTTACTCCTGTTGTTGTCCTTCATTAACACTGTCTCTTAACCCATTCATAGTACAGATTGCATTACCATCAAGTACACAAACAAGTGGTATGTCTATGTAATATCTACTGTATGTTTTAATACTGTTCAAATAGTCCATGCTGGCAATGATGTAATTAATGCTGACTTTGTGTCCCTACAACAGTTGAAGTTCATCCCTCTCCCTTTTGTGGCATCTTCCCACAAGGACTTGTCAGATGTATGCTATGTTTGTATTCATCCCATATGTCATGTATGTTGGATATGTAACATAACTGTCAACCACCTTTTATGTAGATTCTGTGACATATGCATAGACAAGATCTTATGGTAAGTAAGTATAATCTGTTACATTGCAATGAGATATATGTGCTGTGTGTCTTTAATGATATCTAGCACATGATGTTCATAGGTTTATAGGTTCATAGGTAGGTACTAGGCTATCAGCCCTGGGGCCTATACAAGCCCAGCCAAAAAGGTCGAGGAGAGCCACAGAGGTGATCCCCGGGGTGAATTTCCTATTTCCCATCCAATCATCAAGATTTTTCTTGAAGAATGCTAATGAGGAGCTTTGTTTGATATATATAGGTAGTTTATTCCAGAGTATGGGAAGTCTCTGGGACAGGAATCTATCCCTCCGGCATGTTCTGTTTATTGTGGTGACAAGGTTTAGGTGCCAGAGCATGTAGCTTTGAGGAATTGGGATTTCTTTAAGTGGAGCATGTCCAACAGCTCTAGGTTTGACATAGCTTTGTATGTTAGGCAGAGATCACCTCTGAGTAGGTGATATGCGATGGAGTAAAGCTGGAGTTTTTTGAGACGGTCTGCATAGGGCACCTGTTTGAGGCCACTAATCCTCTTTGTGAGGTATTTCTGTGGCCTTTCCAGTTGTTGTAAATGTCTTGTGATGTAAATACCAAAAGGGGCGTTGTACTCTATAAAGGGTCTAATGAGTGATGAGTAGAGGGGAACAATGACCTCTTTTTGTCTGGATGAGAAACCTTTTGTGATGAGGTGTGCCATGTAGAAGAATTTCCTGACTGCTGTGGTGATGTGATTATCAAAGGAGAGACTACTGTCCACCTGGGCATGGTAATGTGTCAAAGCGTATCCACTTTCTCCTAAAGCACATTGTCCTGATCTGTGTCATCTGTATCTTCTTTTGGTACATCAACTGCCTGTATCCACCATTAGCCCATCCACTGATCTCTTTTGATACTCTTTTCTATTTTTATAAATGACCTCCACACAGTCATCCCCGAGACCTCCTGCATACAATATGCGGACGACTCAACACTAATAAACACGGACAGGTCACCAACCAAGCTATTATCCAAAACCCAAGACTGTCTGACTGCAGTTGAAGACTGGTTGCTAGGTCGCCATTTGATCCTTAACCCTAAAAAAAACCAAACTATTACTCTTCCAGCCTACCCATAAACCTTCCTCTATACTCTTTTCTGTTCAGTCCAAAAATGGGACTACTATATCCCCAGACTCAAATTCCAAATTACTAGGTGTTACCATAGACAACAAACTCAGATTCGTCCTTCACATTAACCAAACTATTAAAACAGTTAACAAAAAACTGGGGTCTCTTTATAGAATAAGATCCTTTCTAACTCCCAAGGCAAGAGAAGCCACAGCCCGGTCTCATCTCCTCTCCTCACTCCTTTGTGCCTCACCCATACTCACCAACCTGTACAAATCAGACCTACATAAGCTCTCAGGTTGCTACAATCACATTGCTAGATTTGTTACTGGCATGCCTTATAAAACCCATCACTGTATCAACCTGCACAACCTAGGCTGGGTGGAACTACCTAACCTACTCCAACAGACCCAGCTAACAGTAGCTTTTAAAATTCTCAATCAACCTGACTCCATTCCTGCACTGCGTAATTTAATCACCCCATATCTAAACCTAACTAGTCTGTGCTCAGCAAATAGGCTACTTCCTCAAACAGTCAAATCCTGTAATTTTGGAGGTGACTCGCTGTTTGCAAATTCCATTGGTAAAATATGGAATTCCCTTCCGCCTCAACTCACCACCATCACCTCTTTATCCAAATTCAAGAAAAATCTATCCCTTCACTTTAAAAACCAGTGGCTCTGTCAATGTTCCAAACCAGACTAAACCCACTACCCTCCGGAACCCCACTTCTCCACATGTTTTCCTCAAGGCTCTTCCCTGTATCTAGCATTACTCTGACATTTTTTCCTTCTAAACCTTAAATGTTAACAATTGCATATCTCTTTGTACCTACGTATTAGTCTTCAGTAAGAAGTAGTATATTCTCTGTTCATATATCTCTTTACCTATGTATTAATTATCAAAATAAGTAGTATATTCTCTGTTCATATGAATGTAAATTACTGTCAATGTGGAGCTTTTCTCCCCGGGCCTCCGCTGAAAATGGACATGTATCCAGTCGGATATTCCCGGTCAACAAATGTAAAATAAATAAATAAATAAATAAATCTCAATGTGGGATCTGATGTGTCTCAGTATGGTATATGGCCACTGGCAAACAGGACAGTGACATAGTGATACAGTCTGGCCAAGATGGTGACAGTCATGTGGATGTTACTGTAGACTCAAATGTGGAGGAAAACTTGTCCAATCATTCGACAATGAGGGGACATTGGATTGTAGAACAGATGTGGCCTGTGAACAACAGACCTATGTTAAGACTGCTGCTGCCAGTTCTCCACAACACATTGATACTGCCTGTTGCAGCAGATGTAGGAGTGCAGCTGGTGTGCATGGGCATGTGTTAAAGAGCATTCACCTTCTCCTAAAGCAATGAATATTTCCACCAATGTCATGGATGTGACATCTGTGCACTTACCCGTACCACAGATCATGTTGCACACCAGCTGGGTGTGCTGCATGAAGAACAAGAACTCAGACAAAGTGAGATAATGGCATCATTGGTGGCACAGAATGAAAGTATATTACCTGTAGCATAGTCAGTAGAATCCCTGGCTTCTACAGCACCACAGCAGTTCCATAGTACAAGCAGGGTTCTATGTGCCCTAATAGTGCTTAGCCAATTGCCACATTTGAAAGGTAGGCCCCCTCACAGCAGAACCACCTTTCCCATTGGACATCAGCATCTATGCTCCAATATGCACACACTTCTGCTGCAGCCCATCTGCCGTGAGTCCGGCAGTCATGATCAGACAGTCAAGTCACAGTCATGCTCCTTCAGCTCCACATCCTGGCATCACCCCAGCAGTCTTCTCTGTGGAACAATCTGGGCCAAGTGTTCATGTACATTGTAGGGAGAGACCAGACTGCAGCGTGAGCCATCAGTGTGGGTACACTAGACTGCATTAGAGTAACACAGACAGCTGATTCACTCTGTCTGGTACTGTCATTCTCACTCCATGGCAAGGATGTTTGCTGTGCAGAGCATTAGCAGTGTCATCTGCCTGTGCTCGTTGACTAGTCTGATGCCATGGGAGTCTGATAGTTTTACTAAAAATAGCCAACACCTTTCATTACACTACTTTATTCATACTTTACAGCGATATATTTGGCTTGTAATATTAACAACAGTTCTTCATTATATCCTGAGTTTTTTTACCCATTTACAGCTTTTTATAGTGGACAGATAAACATGTGTTACACTGATTATCATATGCCATACACAGATACTGCAACAGGGATCTATATGCATAACTGTGTCATTTGTGCACTGAGTTGATGATCCCTGTTCTGATAGATTTGTATATATTCATAATGTTATATGTTATAATTATGCTGTTGTGTCTGATGCTCAGTGTGTACATCTACTGGGTAATTGCCATTTGATTCAATCTGTGCTGCTGTGGTGGGGCATCTCCTGAACATCAATGGTTAATTTCTATACTTTTGTATGTGTGGCTTGTCAAAATTGTGGGTCAGACACTGTCATGTTGCCTTGCCCTGCACTTGTGATCACACGATCTGTCACCTACACCTGTGCCTACTGCCCCTTTTGTCCTTCTGCACTTCTTCTGATACCTGCGGAATGTCATCTTCAGATATCTGGGGTTCTTGGGGTAGTTCATCTACACCTGAAGCTGGAAAAATGCCATGTGCTCTAGTTAACATATTGTGCAGTATGGCACGCACAGTTATCATCTGTGCTGCCTTCTCAGGTGTGTATTGCACCCCCAGATGTGCCCTGATATCTGAGCCAAGCTTTCAGTACATCAAACACACACAGTCTATGGTATTTCTTGTTGTTGCATGCTTTCTACTATAGGACTCATCTGCAGGATTTGATGCTTCACAGTATGGGGGTCAATAGCCATGGCTCAAGTGGATAACTACAGTCACCTGTTGTGGAAAGTATATACACATGTTGTCAGCATGGATGTTGTTGGGATGGATGTCCTTAGCCTACATACTAGCTGTGTTTCTGTTCTTATCCAATAGTAGTCTCTCAGGTGTTTCACCATGCTGGAATGTGACCCTCAGACCACTTTCCCTCCATATGGCAACATCATGAACACCTCCCAGGTATGTTGTCATAAGTTTTTTTATGCTGCCATCTGCTACACACACAAATTGGAAGTTTGAGGATGGCCAGCCCTTTCTGTTTATATTTTTGTCTGTTTCAGAATGTATTGCGGTCTTGACAGTGATGTATGTGCAATCTATTGCACTGAGTACAAGGGGAAGTTTTTGATGTTAGCGAACTGGTTCATTACACTTTTCCACTCCATGGAGATGGAAAGTGTATGTAGTCAACCACAGTGCTGCACATTACTGCCAAGAATTTTGACAGGATACAACTGTCAGCTGTCTTGGGCACTCCGACAGCATTTCCCATATGTCTTTGGAATGTTCCAGATGCAAGTACACCCAGGCTGAGACACACATTGGTTTCAAGGGGGGTGGTGTTTCCTTGCAAGGTTCACACAGATATGTGTGGGGCACACATGCTGCAGACAGCCTTCACCAGCTGTCTGTCTAGGGGGTACCATTGAATCATTTGTTGGTCTTACAAGTGGTTTAGTTGCAGCCTTGCTCTCAGTCTATCTGGCCACTTTCTAGGGCACATAGCCACATCCTTATCCATGGCTTGTATTACTGCAGCCTGTTGCAGTTCATTCACTGCAGGTTACATTTTTTATTCTTTTGTGGTATTCTTATGGAATATGATGAAATCCATAGTAGTAGCTTCATTTCCTTGTAATGTGTTATAACATACATCAAGAATTTCAGAAACAGAGTCTGCATTGCAGTTCATCACATTTAAGTTATATTGGACATGTACAATGTGTTTTGGAACCTGATGGGCATGTGCAGAACCTGTAATTATCCTATGCTAAACAGCTAAGTATTCTGACAGCTT
This sequence comes from Protopterus annectens, assembly GCF_019279795.1. NCBI lineage: Eukaryota > Metazoa > Chordata > Ceratodontiformes > Protopteridae > Protopterus > Protopterus annectens. Next base: position 618,168,536 of record NC_056730.1, read on the forward strand.
TTAGCGTGTCTTCTAAAATTGTGTCCACATTTGGTGTGCAGATGTCTTCCATCAGTGTGCTTACCAGTCCGCAAATAGCTTTTGGAATCTGGCTTATAGTATTTGTATTTATATACACACATACAAACATATATGGAGGCATACCTCTCAACTGTCCAGATTTTTTCACTGAATGTCCAGATATTTGCTTATTATTTTTGGTTCTGTTCCTCATAAATTTGCAGTTTTCTGACAAATCACTAAGAATTGAAGTCTCTAAATAATGACACCCATTTGACTTTCAGATTGTATATCCTTCAGAAAATGCATGCTAACACAAAACATGTTATACTGTCTACTTTCTGAGTTTAAAGGAGCAATATTTAAACTTTGTCCCTATTATAGGGGTCTTTGTCCACCCATTATATTGGGGTTTGCCCAAATTGTTTGTGCTAAGAGATTGAGAGGTAAAAACAAAATGTCATGTTCATGCCTGAGTAGGGAAGAAATTAAATAGAAAGCTAACCATGACTTTTTTTAGTGTAATGGCTTGCCAGGTGCATTCTTAATAAATGTGAGTTTCAAGGTTATGTTTAGCAAATGGCTCTCATTATTTTTGCTGCAAAATTTGACATACACATTTTAAATTAAATCCAAATCTCTGAGGTCATTGTAAATGTAAAGAAGAAAATAGTTTATTTGCTGACAGATTTGAGCATTTGCTGAAATTATTGTAATTTGAGATGGCCATGCAAGGGGTGGCTATTGGTTTGTTAGGGGTTGTCCATTACCCTGTCTAGAGCTCCATTTGACCATAATCCAGGCCTGTATTAATGTATACAATCAATGCAATTTCTTATTTCATGTAGTATTTTTTTCTGTCTTATATGTCATCTGCTGTATTATTATTTATATATAATTGTTGAAATGTATAATGTTTTTAAAACTGTAAATTAATCTGTGGAGCTTTTCTCTGCTGAAAAGGGATTGTCAGCCCATTTGCATAATTCTGGTCAACAAATACTAATATATAAAATAAATAAGTCATAATATCTAGCAGAACAGCACAGGATTTACATTTTCTGAGAAACACCTATACAAGGTGTAGAGTTATGGCCTATAGTAGGCTATATTCATAATGGGCAAAAATTTAATTGTAAAAGCTCGTATGTCAAAGCACAAGGGTACGTTGCTGCACTAAGAATTGACAACTCCTGAGATAAATCCACAAAAAGTATCAAGGCCTGACCAAGTGCAGCAAGACAGATAGCAAAAGTGTCCCTATGGTGGCCAGATATCAATGCAAATATAACCATACTTGTATCTATATGTCCATTCAACACTGAACACAAACCTGCCAAAAAGGCCAAAGCAAAAAAAAAAAAAAACCAGCAGAGCTAACTGAACATAATGGGAAATATTACGTGATCATAGTGAAATGTTATTCGAAATATGCACTGAAGTCAGCTTGCCAACAATAACCAGTCAACAAGTAATATTTCAGTTGAAGACAGTATTCTACAGGTGGATAATTCCTATCAAGCTTGTCATACACAATGGAACTCCATTTATGGTTACAGACTTTCAAAACTACATTAAGGAGTATGGATTTGCCCTTGCAATGTCAAGCCTACATTATCATCAAGCAAATAGTACTACTGAGACAAGAGTGCAAGTAGCTAAAAACATCCTTAAGCATCCAGACCTTCAATAGATCTCATATCTTGTAGACCAGTACCGTACAGTGAAACCAAATGAGTTCATCACATCTAATGTTGGATTGTCATATTCAAACTGCATTCTAGTCACCGGCATTAAAAGGGCAAATAAAATCGCATAATGGCTTCTCTTTGCCACACATTACAGAAATACTGTTGTTCATATTGACAGTGGATACATTGTTTCAGAACGTGATGGAACCAGTGCTCAGCTCTAAGTGCTCTCTTAGTTCTTTGGATCTGTTTGGAGCTGAGTTACATTTCCTAGTTCACTGCTGTTCCAAAACAGACACATTATCCCAGTAAGCAGTGAGTTTATTATGTGCTGTTAAATGAGGTAAATTCCCAAGGCTAGCTAATTTATTCATTTTCACACAATATGCAAACCTTGTTATTGCTTTCCTGTTTCCTATCTGCTTCTGTCATGTGTTCTCAAAAGCAATTGCCTAAGAATCTATAAGGATAGCAGTTATCCCCACCATTAGTGCTTGGTATCATTGAACATTGAGCATAATTGATTTAATAATGCTGCTTTATGGCAAAATGAAATACCAACTCCTGCCTTTTATATGATGCATTTGGTAGGCATGTGCTGCAGATAGTGCTACATTATTTAATCATTTAACTGAAAGTCACTTCTAGACAATATCATATCTTCTCTCAACAGATCCCTAAATGCAAAAAGATTTATACATCACTTAATTTATGTCATAGAGACATGTAAAAATCCTGAAATAGGCATTTCCGTTAATTTGCAAATCAAGGATAATATGGAGGATAATTAAATGATATTACTAATGCAAAGAGTATATATCCATCAGTATATTACTGACTACTTCTTGTGTATACAGTCATGCAGTTTTTATGGTCCTTGCTTGTTCTCTCTTCATCCACCTTTTCTTCTAATTCACAAGACTGCCTTTTCACTACTTCTTATAAAATGACTATATTTTGATTTTAGATGTGATAGTCAAGCAGCCTAAGAGCAGTTAACTGAGCATTGAAAATCTGACAGATGGTATGCATTTTATTTTTATTTTATTTGCATTTGTTTGTATGCATAGTATGCATGTATCTAATGTTCATCACATATGTATATGGCTGTTTTTTATAGCTAATGTAACTTTTCAGTGAGATATTACTTCCTGCAAAGACAACAACAGGCTGTGGTGTACACTCCCTTTGCCATTATCAAGTTTGCTTTCCATGTATCTTCTGGGATTTAGACTTTATCCTACTTCACATGGAATATCAGTTTTGTTTTACATTTTATTTAGTTATTTTATTTATTTAGGTTATTATTTTATACTCCTGCTGCCTGCTGACCTCTGTCCCTTTGCGATCATTTATCCCATTCATTCCCTATGGAGTGACAGCTAAGTGATGAGACCATTGTTTGGGCAGTGATCTGGGTTTATCTGATCCCCTAATGCCACCCATTTATAGCTGATGTTGATGTTTGCATCACTACAAAGGCATACTATACCATCCTGCTTCATGTCAGTGCTCCCACTCACATGTTAAAGATGGCTGATAGTGATTGACCACCCTATAAAAGGTCGATCTTCACCACTGCACTACCCTGGAAAACAAATATAAATACATAAATAAAATGTACTTGCATTTGTTAAGTGAGTAGATGAATTGGACCTGAGAGCCTATTAGTCATGACCTAAGCCAACCAACAGTAATAAACATAGCTCAGGTTTACAACATTTCAAGTAAAAAAGCAAAGGATACATAAATATTTATATAAGAAAGCATTTGATATAGAACATAACATATTTCTAGTTGAACAAGTCTTAGTAAAGGGGTAGGAATTCTACTATATGGTGAGTTAATTGAACAGATCATTCTGTTTCATACGTTATTTGGGGTACAGGAAACATTTTCACTTGTAAATTTCCAATAGGGGTTTCTCAAATTTTCTTTTAAGTCCCACATAATCCACTATACAGTATATCTAGCACCTCGTGATAGTGGAGTCCAGCTATAATAATTGATTTTGGAAAAAAGGTTTTTCATCGCTGTTTAGAGTACAAAATTTACAGCTAGCATTTTTCCCTTCTATTTTTTGCTAGTTTGAAGTAATGATGTACACTGTGAGGAAAGTGCAGAAACAATATAAAGGTCATATTCTAGTCATGGTATCAGAATACTGATAGAAATTACTTTCTTGGTGTCTACAGCTGATTGACAAAAGAGTTTATGTGCTGATATTAGTTGTTTACGAACCTTATCCACTAAAACTCAGTATTATAGCAAACATTTAGATATGGGTCAGTCATTTACCTAAGAATCTTTTTCAGTGGTTATGAATTGCATATAGCCTGAAACGTCCTTGGTATCTTGTTCTTAACTCATAGAGAATGTGTGATCCCTAGCAACATGACTGAGGATTTGAAACAGCTACCAAGTCATTGTTTTTTAATTAGTTCCATAAAAGAGAGAAGTATTTTTGTAAACAATTTTAGAATTGTTTGACTGTGCAATGGGAATTTATTAATACAGTATCATCTGCACATAACAATCATTTTAGATTTGCTAACTCAAACGCAAGGTCATTAATGAGTAATAAGAATAGCAATAGAGGAAGTAGTGATACTCTTCGACCCCACACATGATAACATATCAGTAGCTGATCTACTATTAGCGGAAACAGCATGAAATCTTCTGCCTTGAAGGTAGATTCATAGTCAGTAACACTGACAATTTAAATGATTGAGTAAAGCATGAACAGTTGTTTCAAAAGCTGCCTTTAGATCAACAAACAAGGCTGCTGAAATGTTTTTCTTTTTTTTATATTTGAAAACCTCTGTAAAAAAATAAATGGCAGTACCTGTACTAAATTTGTATCAGAATCCATGATGTTTGTCTGAAAATGATAATGATGGACTTAATAAAAAAGGATATAAGTAATCTATAGACTCATAAACCATCTTAATTCAGATTCATCAAAGGTGGGCCCTGCCTACTTATCCTGTTTGACTTCTTTGAAAAAGTTACTAAAGCAAGGGATGAGGCCAAAATGGTGCACACTACAAGACCTCGCAAAGGCATTTGTCACCATCCCACACTCAGTTATTATTGATAAACTTTCCCAGCTAAATGCCATCCCCGTCTAACTCATTGCATAGCCAACTGGATCATGTCTCTACCTCTTTCAAAAGATCTATCACTAGTGGTGGATCCCCAGATTCAATCCTCAGGCCTCTCCTCTTTGGAAATTACTTCTCTGAAGTCAAAGATAATGTTAACAGGATTTGTGGCTGACCAGGTCTGCAGACAATTGCAAACTTGGTGTCATTATAAACTGCCCAGAGGACACCAAGATCCTCTAAGGGGCCCTGTCCCAAACAAATAGCTGGTGATAAATCATGAACTAAAACTAAATGCCAAGAGGTATATGATCATATCTTTCAGCATGCATGACTACTCTTTTAATGATCACATTAAGAACACACCCCTAAAAAATGATCCCATAGTTATGGATCTTACAACCTCTCTCAACAACGAACTGTCCTTTGATCATCATATATCCACTGTTGTAAGTTAATCTCTCTGCTTATCTCTAAAGGTGTTGCACCCAAATCCAAGGAGGTAATCATTCCAATATACTCAGCAGTCATTAGGATGACTATTGAGTAGAATGCCCCTTTCAACTCATACCTGGCCAAACACTTTTCACGACAGCAATAACCACAATGATTTCTCACTAAAAGAACAATCTCTACCCTTTGTACAGAACTACAACAGATCCTGTTCTTTCAGACCTGTTTCACATTTGCAAGTCCAATGGTATCATAAACACCCTCTTAAGAGATCTCAATCTCTTTTTCAGAATAAGTAGAATATGTTAGAGGCATAGGTTTGCATCATAGGGAATACTGCTTTTATGAAACTGCCTGCCACTCCACATTAAGAACTTATCTTACTCTTTCTTAAATTTAATTTTGACAAATGGATGAGCAACTGAAAATTCAGGGGGGAAATGTAAATACCCCAACATATCCTTTGTATACATGTAGCATCACAGAACAGGTAGACCACTGCACAATCAGACTGCCACGCATGCAGAAAAGCGAGTACACATAGCAGTAGGCATCAATCATTATCTATGTAATTGATGCAATATGGTGCATTTCTCCTCGAGCCTCCTCTGAAAATGGGCTTTGTTCCAAGTCAGACTTTCCCGCTTAACAAATGTTAAATTAAAAAAAAAATTAAAACATTAAACTAATGGAAGACATGAGATTTCAGTACCAGTAAAAACCTGGATCTAAATATTTTTACATCCATTGCTGAACAAAGGTGGTCCAACCACCAATCTAGGAAACTACAGGCCCATTAGTCTGACCTGCCTCATATGTAAGATCATGGAAAGAATCATCATGGATATGATAAATGAGGATATAGGTAACTTGCAAACACTAAACCCATTGCAGTTTGGTTTGTTAAAGGAAAGTCATGCCTATTATATCTGTGGACTTCTTTGAGAGGTCACCAAAGCAATAGATGAGGGCAAGACTGTGCACACAGCTTAGCTTGACCTGGCCAAGTCTTTTGATACAATACCCCATTCAGTCATTATAGACAAGCTCACTAAATTAGGTATAAATCCTTTCATCATCCACTGGATAGCCAACTGGCTCACTGATAGGGCCCAGGCAGTCAAAATGGATGAGGCCGCCTCCACCAATAGGCCAGTCTCTAGTGGAGTTCCCCAAGGATTTGTACTGGGCCTGCTCCTTTTTGGCATCTAGTTCTCTGAAGTGGAAGCAAACACTGAAGGTTTATGGCTGATTAAGTTAGCAGATGATTGCAAGCTGGGGGTTATCATCGACTCCCAATCAGACACTAGCATTCTTCAAAAAGGCCCATCTCTGACTAACACATGGTGCCAAAGCCATGTCTTAAACACAA